>NW_024582587.1:66118-103972 GCF_018398535.1 Haplochromis burtoni | reverse complement strand
GGTGTTCAATCTGGATGCGCTTGTGTTTTTTGCCAAATAACTAGGTTGAAATGCACAGGCTAGATTGTGTTTTACAGCAGACTATTTTCAGGTTAAGGCGAGGCTACATGTTTCCAACACATTAAGGGAAAGGACTTGGAAGTTACGTTTTCCCTGTGCCTCCAGGTTCTCCCGATCCCACTTGGCTGCATTTCTCTAAATGTAATGCAAACTTCCAGGGGACTAATTAGAGCTCTTTGCTAATTGCAGCATCAAACATATTTGGCGTATGTATCTCATCTAGCTTCCAAAAGTGTAAATTCTGAATTAAATCTGCAGCTTCGAAATTACCTTAATGAAGTTCAAACTGCAACCACATTGAACAGAAGTTGTATTTCCATCCAAAGATCTCTGAACTTTAAGTACCAGGAAGCTTTGTAAGGAACTCAAGGCTTTCTCGGGGACACTGGTTAAAACACAACGTAAAGACCAACAAAGATTAGGCACAAAGAACCTATGGCTATTTTCTCAAATCTACATAATAAAGAGTTCCACTCCAGTCCACACTATCATCAGAATGTAAATCTACTACAATATTGACACCATATAAGGCAAGGGACAGCAGTATTTATGTCATAATTTGCTGCTTTGCAAACGAGGTCACCGAGTCAACAGACAAGCAAAACGGATCCAAAATGCCCACAATGTTAGACTTTTAGCAGTTGATCTCGCAAGTAACTGTGAAGACTGACAGTAAGGTGAATGAGTTGGAAAGATTGACATAAAAAGCTCAACCAATAAAAAAATCTTAAGCGTTCAAAGTCCCACCCTCAAAGTTCCTGAACTTTGAGAAAGGAGTAGCCCTTGAGGCAACTTCCCCAGAACTTAATTTAGACTCTGGTCTCTGTAGTATCTCCAAAGGTTTGTAGTCTCTGGTGAAATTTCCTGCTGTGGAACTAGAGCTAAAAACTAATTAAAAGGGTTAGAAGCTTGTGCGCGGCTTCTGTGACATTGTCACTGTGTTTGGGCACATTTAGAAAGTGTGGAGGATTATTTTTCAGCTGCAAAAGTCATTTTAAAAAAATGACTAGGGGCTTCTAGAGAGAAATCTAAAATTGGCAGAATATTTAGAGATTATAGCTAAAAGAAGACAAACATGATCATTATTTATTACAGGTAACGACTACAATCAAAGTAGGAAGAGTGGACAGCAACACTCTGCTCCAATAATCTGTTTATTCAACGGAAAGCTAAGTGCAAACAGTATAATCCAAATAAGATGATCACCAAAGTAATAGGGAATAGCTGGAGCACTGTGTGTGTTAGCAAAGCTACTGTTATCCTGCACCTGCAGGAGGTGAAAGAGGTGAAAACCTGAAGGAGGAGGAGGAGGTGGGGGAGGTCGGGAAGAAAGAAATGAGCCGGGACATAAGTGGCATTGATTGAACTGGTTCATGTCCACCCTCGTTCATAAACAAGGCTAACCTGCCGCATGTTTATGGACGATCTGTCTCGATGACAATGGAAAACGCTGGCACGCATCCCAGAACACCTGTGAAATGCACTCTAATGAGAGTTAATCACACAAACACAGAAAACAAAGCTAAAAAT
This sequence comes from Haplochromis burtoni, assembly GCF_018398535.1. Lineage (NCBI taxonomy): Eukaryota > Metazoa > Chordata > Actinopteri > Cichliformes > Cichlidae > Haplochromis > Haplochromis burtoni. The sequence continues at coordinate 102,382 of NW_024582587.1, read as the reverse complement.
CAAAGATTTACACGTATCGGGCTCACCGAGAGTATTGACAGATACTAAGGAGGCCATTTGCCACATTTGAATTTGGAAACTGTTTTTTTTTGTTTTTTTTCATGGCCGTGGCAGTGATTACAAACACAATGTTCAGTATTGATTAATAAAGAGGCGGCTTTTTTGTTGTGCAAATGGAGGTGAAATAGGTCCAACAAATTACAGATAAAACGTCATTCGAGACTCAAAGAGAAGACAAACGTGATCACGATCAAGTCTGATGGCAAAGATAAAGTTCAAAGACAGATTTCAAAATCTGTATCGACTTTGATCACTCTATCGTGTTTGCACAATCAAATCAGAACAAAGACAGATATGCTTCACGCTTTCAATAAAAAAATGCGTACAATAACAGCTGAAATATGAGATTGTTTTGCACCAGTAACACAGGCAAATTATTCTTGACATGCAGTCAGTATCACGGAGCTGTCTGGCATGGTAGCAGGAATCAAAGAGCATTCTTGGAATAGCAATTACAGACGTGTCTAGGGAAATAAAGGCAAACTATGGACATAGTCAAAATGATGCATGTACAGCATTCTTATCAAAGTCGAAGCCCGAAGCTAGAATGGTCTGCTTACAGGGAGGCTCTCAGCTGACTGAGAAATGGCAGCTGTAGGGTATCACAAAAACAAAACACAAATTAGTCTCATATCTTGGCCGGGAAGGAGTGCACGGATGTTTGCTTAGACATGATGCCTCGCTGTAATCACTTTGATCAAAGTGCTGACAGTTAAGTCTGCAACAGACTTCTCAGATTGTGCAAAATCCCAAATGTGAGCTGATACAAACAAAGAACTCTTAATTAGCGTTAAGATCACAGAGGGTATGCGAAGTGACGGAGGTTGCAGTTCTCCTTCAGTTTCTGTGCATCAGTCATGCAAGGTTGAATTCATGAGTCGCAGATGGAAGATGCCGTTGCTAGTTCTCTGCGCATGCACAGCATTTTTTATTTATTTTTTTTGGGGGGGGGGGGGGGTGTCTTCTGGGGCTCAGCACCACACAGAGAATGTGTGGTCCATGACTCTCAGGCAGACTGACAAACCACACAGACGTGCAGTCTGATTCACATAGGCTTCGTCTCTCAGGAAGCTGTGAGGAGAGTTCACGGTGCATGTGATCCCATAGGATATCACAATGAGTCATGGAGCCCTGCTCCTTGCTCAAAACAAAGACATACCACAGGTCTCTATAATTCAATACATTTTACAATTGAATGTATTTAAACAAAAAACATGAGTCACTTTAAGGCACAAGCACCATAAACATGAAGGAATCGATCCCAGGGACATCACAGTACACCAGAGAAACAGTTTGCTTGCAGAGGTGGTTCGAAGTTACGTGTCACTTTAAAGTACTTATTACCCGACTTGAGTATTTCTACAATAGATCATAATAATGTTGTGTTTTTTTTCTTCCCATCTATATTTAAAGCAATATTTTGAGACATACTGTAGAGCTGAGTGACTATCATGAGAATTAGGTGAAAATATTACATTACATTAACACCACCCTTCTGTCTGTGTTACAGCCAGAAAACTGTTAACATACACTATCAGGAGCTAACTTAACTGTCACCCAGCAGATGGTAAACCTTAGCATTAGCACAAAAGGAGTCATAATGCTAATGGACTGCAGCCAGGAGACGGTTAGCTAAGCCTAAGACAGGAGGGAACAGCTGTATTAGTCGCCACCAGCCAAATGTAGGTAAATATTCACTCTCCTTTAGCTCCATTTTCGGTTTCTATAACCTCCTGAGGGAATTATCTTATTCTTCAGCTGTTAAATGCTTGGCTGTTCATTAGCTGTACACTTACTGCCTTTAACTGCAGTGCAGATAGCGTGCCATGGGTTTTTAGACCTGGAAACCAAACAGAGCTGCAGCTTATGGTTCTAATTCTCTCTGTGTTTGTCAGAGATTGTCATAGAAAAAATGTGTTTATTTATTTTTGATCACAATATGGATGCAAGTGAAATAATCTGATTTGTCGTCTTTCACATGGGATTAACATGATTAGAGTAATTTAGCCTTTTCTGTTTTCTGGCACCAAACGTGTCAACAATGAGCAAGTGACCATCAGAACTGGACCACAGAGGAATGGACGAAGGTAGCCTGGTCTGATGTATACCATGTAATCCTTTCATGGAAACAGTATTCCCAAGATGCTAACATCTTGATGCCAGATATCAAAGCACACCTGCTTTAATGGACTCGATGAATCAGAGGTGTTTTCGCAGCAAAGGGGGGACCAACACAATATCAGGCAGGCGATCATAATGTTATACCCGATCGGTGTATAATAATACAACTGGTTAGCTGGTGTTGTCTAAAGCCATATAGTGGACAGTGACCTTTTACAAGTCTTCTTTTCTTTTGTATATTTCTGTAGCTTGAACCATCTTAAGGGAAATCTGACATTTGCCGAAATCTGATTACTTTCAAAAACCTCTCTTCTTCAGCGAACTTCAAGATGCACTTTGCCCTATATTTCTTCTGGGCTTTTTAACTTCTGTACTTCAGGTGTTAGTTCATCATAAATGCTCTTTGAATTCCCTTTTTGTTTGAAACAAATTTTCCTTTGTGGTCAATAGTTATAAAATACTTCTTGCACTGGCATTCTGTTTACAACTTTCACGTTGACAATTTAAATATACATGTAGAAATTTGACTACTGACCCCTGTGGACACTGTCGATTAATAACCTCAGCCAGTGACTGTGAAACATTGTCTACAGTTTTTGAGCAAATGTGGCAGTTTTTGATCAACAATAACAGCCTGAGGCCAGAGGAAATCTCAAGATGATGCAACCAAAGATAAAAAAAAGAATTATCAACTGGCCTGTATTGTGGATTACAGAAGTAAGAAAAGGGGACGGGAAATTCAAATTCTCCCATTCCCAGTTCCCAGGAAGTGAAGCGTGTGATGATGGAAATTAAACAAAGTGGTATAAATCAGTGGTTCCATAATTTCCTTAGGGATCAATAAAGTATTTTGATTCTTATTGATCAATTCCAAATAGTTTTTGCCACAGGGCTCTGCTGTTGTGTTATGCAACTGTTCAATAAAAGCTTCCTAAATTGTCTCTAATTACCTCTAACATCAGATTGCAAGGCACCTTGTGTTTCTTCCCCCAGCAGACAACAACAGCACACACAATATTCAAAATTATGTACAATGATTCATCAGAGGGATCTATTATCATACAGGCAGCAGAGCACAGAGTGCAAAGAACAGCAAACTTTGGCAAACTTACATATAGTTGCCTTTGTTTGTACTTGAGCCTTTGACTGCCTTACGGAATATAGGCTGCTGATAAAGTGCGTGCATCCATCCCCTTCTGTCTTGGGCCATCTGGATCCAGGCGATGCCATGGCAGTCATCCCGCCTTCATCTTCCCTTCAGGGCAGCACATTGCTACCAGCCAAATAAATTTTGGATGCGGCCAGTAAATCTGTCTGCTCTACCAGCCACTTTGGCAGGTCACCAATCTCATTCAGCGGTTCTTTTCTATTCTGAAAATCTAGTCAATTGGCAAAATACTGAAAGTTATGGGTAGATTTTGAAGGCTTAGTCAGTGTAGCCTCCTTACTTGATTGACTTGTGAGCTTCACGTCATACCAAGTTTCCCACCCATTGTTGCTTTGGTTGTGTTTGTCGGGGCATGAACTCCAATGGATTGCACATGCTCGCACGAGCATTAATCACGTATTCCTTCCTAAACGTTTGCTCATTTTCAGCCTGCGCTGGCTGCGATAATCACCTCCTCTGAATCATTTCTCCATCTTGGATAATTTCAACTCATTATTTCACCAGTTGTTCTCTGTGAGAGATGATTCAGCCTCTTTAGCACTTCCATGTTTGGCTTCCCATCACAGTGAGACTCAAAGTTGAATTTCCCTTGGTTTTATGGAAGGGAGGAAAGTCTGGCCAGGTTTCCTGCACATCACTCCAGTGTTCGTTGAGTCAGTAAAGACATACTTAGAAGGCAGTGCCAGGAAAAGCACTGATAGTTATGCATGGCCAACATGAAAAAAAAAAAACACCCAAACAATCTGTTTCATCTCAGCACTTGTTGATGTTGCCTGCTGCAACAACTGCTGCAGGTGTGCATGTGCTAAACACACCATTTCCTTGCTTTGACAGATGCTGCTCTCCACTACATGCCACTAGCTCCGATCCTTGGAGAGCCTCCAGTGAAACAAACAAAATTAATAGAGAATATAAAGCTACACAGGGTCCCCACACATTTGGAACATATGGGGCACACGGTGCATGCTCAGATTGGAAAAGGGGGATTCATCTATTTCAAATGGAAGGCTGGAACTGTGCAAGGAATACGTTCATTCCTAAACACTGGCTACATTGTGTTAGGAGACGGACATGTGAGTTACTGATGATCCGAGAGAGAGAAGTAGAAGCAGAAAAAGCTGTACATACATAGAAGGACCATTGTAATGTAGGGGGTACTGGCTCATGTAACATTTCTTAAATTATTATTACAGGCACAGGTTTGAGCAGGAATAGTGTGGATATGTTCCTTACAGATTTCTAAAAAACTCAATTATCTCTTCAAACATGATGACTCTGAATCCAAAGGGAGATACTCTTTTTACTTCAGTTCCTTGCAGCACACTGTGCTGGAGACAAGCAAATGCAGGGTGCTTTGTGGTACTAGCTCACTGCGAGTGAATAAAGTCACTCAACATCCCCTCATCGCTCAGCATTAGAAAGTCAAATTGTATTTCTATATTTAGCTATCTGGCTCGCAAATGGGGTAGAAAATTATGGCATTTGACAACAGCTTGTTAAGAGAAATTGTAAAAGGAAATGCGTTTAGGTCTTGTGGACGGTTTAATAGTCTTGACTCTTCTGCCATGTGCTTGTCCGTGGTGAGAGAGAGATTGTAAAAGCAATTATAGAGAACCAATGTCGAGCTCAGGGAGAAATGATCGGTTCATGAATATCGTAGTGCCGCCACTCCATATAACTGGCAGTAGGTGCATGGTAGTGTAAAACTTTAAAAGGGGCTGTCAAAGGGGTACACGAGTAGCAAAGAGCAAGACGTTAGCTCTCTTGTCACAAAAAGGCAGAATTGTATCAGTTTACAATGACACATCTGACTGTAACAAACAAAACTACTGTGCAGTCTGAGCTAAAAGTTTACAAAACCAGATACTGGACTAATAAGAAAGTGCTAAGCCACACTAAGTCACCAGTGAAGGACCTCACACTTCTCCAGGTTTATCGAACCGGAACCTACCTACCTATGGGCTCAGGTTATCATAAAATGAGGTAAAGAGTTGCTACACTTTTAAAGAACAAAATGAAATCCTGTGCAACTCTGTTACTGCTCACGATCCTGGATTGTGTGTACACCAACTTAAACAGAACATCATTTTCTGCAGATAAACTGCACCTCCCTTCCATGCGTCGCTGCTAAAAATAACTAATGATGCACACCTGCTTTCACAGTCACTGATTAGGCAAACGATGCGAACATCACAAAAACAGACATCCTCACAACAGGACAGCGTTTGGAAAGCACAAAAACAAGAAACAAAAAAAAAAGAATCAAACTCCACTGGCACCACTGAAACAAGCTTGTGAGACATTATTATTCGTAACATCATAACAGAAAGCTGGCCGAAACTGGAGGGAAAAATCTCTCCATTCTGTATTTAGCAGAGCGACGCTCCAACCCACTGATGACAGGAAGCATTAGTAAACTGCACCAAGTGAAAATAAAATGTAAAAAAAATAAAAATAAAATATATATATAAATACATAATGTATGGATGGAAAATGTTGAACATTCAGTGTGATCGTGAGGCTAGCTAAACATTTGTTTAAACTGAAAACTCAGAGGCCTAATGACCAAAATTTTGCATAATGTTATTTCTGTATGCAAATGAAAGACAAACACTGAAATGGCTTTTTGTCAGTGAGTCAACAAGAATTTATAAACTTTACAAACTCTTTTGTGATTACTGTGGTTAGCTGCTATCTTGTAATCCGGCTAACCAAAGTTGTTTGGCCCTCATGTGCACCCAGTAGTATAATTAACAGAAAGAATAAATGATTTAACACAAAGTAAAATTTGTGGGAATATATTTCTTCTGATATTTAAAATTACAAGGAGACGGTTATTCTGCATTCTTTGTGAGACGTTTTGTCCCGCCCCTCCCTGAGCCTGGTTTTGCCGGAGATTTCTTCCTGTTAAAAGGGAGTTTTTCCTTCCCAATGTCGCCAAAGTGCTTGCTCATAGGTGAGTCATATAACTGTTGGGTTTTTCTGAATTTGAAGTGAACAACACTAGCTTGCGAACCAAGCACCATAATATGTGCATGTGTAAAATTTCTTAATGAATTAGCTGATGCTTATAAACCATAAATACCCATAGTAACCAAAGAAAATGGACAAGAGGGTGCAGTCTGGTAGTTTGTGGCACAGCTTCTATTGCATAAACTGAGCTTCAGGCACCAGATTTTCTTTGAAGAATCTGGTGCATTTGTGTGCTGGTTAACGTCACCTTTGCCATGTTAAAAGCAAGTTCAGCTGCTAGAGTGAAAAGGCGCATGTGCACCAGGTGGAATGTATGTGTTGGTGTGAAAGACAGAGAGAAATCATCCACCAACACCGCCACTACTTAAGTGTGTAGTACTGTACTTTACAGAGGGAAGACAGGTTAATGAAAAACTATCGATTCTCTCTCCGAGTCCCAGGAGAAGAGCGAAAGCAACACTGATACTTCCGAACGTTGTTTTCACCTTCTTTTGACGTCCTGTCCGTTCAGTGGTCACACCGGTTTTAGAGGGGACAGGAGAAGAGAGGCAGGAGGGTTATGTGAGAGCAGTGATGCCGTCAGTGGCGGTTAGTGGAGAATAAAGAGAAGACAATGAAGGTGAGGAGAAACAGAGGGAGGCGGTCAAAGCTGGCCCAGCTCCGCTTCCCTCATTCAGACAAAGAGACGTGAAGCAGCCAAGTCAGAGAACATCAAAATCTTGTTTTACTTTTTTTTTAATCAGAGCAACAATTAATGCTCCATAGTCTTCATTTCATGAAAAAGTGAAACCTACCAGTCTTTACATGTTAAATCCTGTTTGTAGGTCCTGATGGGTACTTTTTTGTATGTAAGACAATCTATACAGCTTTCTGTGGTGAAAGCTAGAGCTTGCTCAACAGAGAGAGAGAGAAATTGACTTAAATGTGGGCATACTGCCCACTTTAATACAGACACAGGGACATGGTAATCCCCATCCCTGTCCCTGCAGTCCCTGTCAGTCTCTTGTCGATTGGCTTCTGAGAATTTGTCCTCAAATCTGTGACATACTTTGATGAAGGCTGTCTCAGCTGTCGGTTGATGCGTCTAACAATCCAAATGATGGTCCTAGAAATCAGGTTTTACACATTCATTAAGTGCCACCAAGTCAACTTTCTAAGAAGACTGGCCCGGAGGGTGTAAGAAACAAGCTGAAAAGGATGACAGAGATCAATGGCAGTGTGACAGAGACTCTGCAGACCTCCACCTCCATGTGTGGTCTGTCTTAAGCCTGAGGTCTCACTGTGGGCCCATTCTAGGAATCAGTGAAGGGAGAAATTGTCGCCCGTCAGCAATCAAAGAAAATCAGCCCCTGCCAGGAAAAATTCATGGTGTTATGTTTTGATCCTCCCTCGTCGGTTGCTTGTGGGCGTTAAGCAATGAAACAGACAGGAGATGATAGTGATAAATTTAGGCATCTGTTAACAAGATGCACCTCAATAAGCACTTTGATCCACTAACTGCTGCAGTAAAGCTGCTTGGTGGAAAAACTATGCTTGTGACGGCCAGAACCTCAGATATCGGTGATTCGCTGGAAAATACAGACTGCACGTTGTTAGATAAACAGATCCATGTTTTCCATTCCTGCCTGTAGCCAAATTTGTAACGGTCCCTTTTCACATCATCAGGTGCACCATTCGTATGCAGAGTGCTCGTCATTGAATTGTTCTGTTGTTTCCACTCGATAGATTTATTCCTCAGGTCACTCCACTGTTGAGCCTGTTGCAATTAGAGCTCATGGACCTAAGAGGAGGTCCCTACCTTTTCTCTACAGCTGTAAGAGGATGACAAAGTACTGCCAATTTAACACCCCACAAACACAAACACCCACTTACACATTTGTAAATGACTTGCATTATTTTGCTAATGTACCGACCTCATGTAAACCTTAAGTGACACTAATGATATCAGCTTAAAGATTTGACATTTCAGAAAGAGAGTGTATGTGCTTTGTTGGTAAAATTTAAAATGGATACTATTCTGATCTTTTATCTACAAGTTCAAACATAAAAAGGGGCAATAATTGTTCTGCAGAACTGTAACTGATATATTAATATGTATATTGTTTAACTTTTGACACATTTGACCTTGATTGTTTTATATTCTGTTTTTTAAATGTCCTTCTCCTGTATTTATTATATTTATCAGTTCAATTTTATTTACATCAAATCACAACAACAGTCAGTTCCCCTACAATAATAAAGAGAAAACACCAACAAAAAGAAAACTCCTCATGAGCAAGCACTTGGCAGCAGAGTGAAGGAAAAACTCCTTTTTAACAGGAAGAAACCTCCAGTGGAAGCGGGTTCAGGGAGGGACAGTTATGGGGGGGCGATAGTGGCTCAAGAGTTGGGAGGTCGCCTTGTAACCGGAAGGTTGCCGGTTCGAGCCCCGGCTTGGACAGTCTCGGTCGTTGTGTCCTTGGGCAAGACATTTCACCTGTTGCCTACTGGTGGTGGTCAGAGGGCCCGGTGGTGCCAGTGTCCGGCAGCCTCGCCTCTGTCAGTCCGCCCCAGGGTGGCTGTGGCTACAATGTAGCTGCCATCACCAGTGTGTGAATGGGTGGATGACTGGATATGTAAAGCGCTTTGGGGTCCTTAGGGACTAGTAAAGCGCTATATAAATACAGGCCATTTACCATTTATATGGGGAAGAGAGGATAGAGACGAGACAAAAAACACACTGTGAGCCAGAGATTAATAATAATTCATGATCAAATGCAAACTGGTATATAAAGACAAAGAGTGAAAGGAGGTGAGTGAAGAAGAAGCACTCGGTGCACCATCTAGCAGCCTAGGCCTATTGCAGCATGATTAAAGGACACCTGAGCCAGCCATAACTATATGCTTTATCAAACAGGAAAGTTTTAAGCCTAATCTTAAAAGAAGAGAGGTGTCAGTCTCCCAAATCCAAGCTGGGAGCTGGTTCCACAGGAGAGGGGCCTGAAAGCTGAGGGCTCTGCCTCCTTTTCTACTTTTAAGTACCCTAGAACCACAAGTAAGCCTGCAGTCTGACAGCGAAGTGCTCTATTGGAGGAGTATTGTATTTTATTTAGATTTTCACTTATGCACGTTTATTTCAGTCACTCTTTGTTGCAACTGTCTGGAAGCTTCGACTGTGGTCTTAAAAAAACGGAGGCTTTCTTCGCTTCTACCTTCTTCACAAATGTTCACCGCAGGAGATGAAACTACAGTGGCAAAGGGACTTGTGTCAGGGGATCTTATGCATGTTAGGTGAATGTGGTAACCTCTACACTATGATAAGGGCCTAACGTTTTGTAGGCAGTCAAACACCCTCCAAAATCTTCATTAACGTGCTGCGTTTTATCTATGCATCATCAGTTTTTTTGATAAATAATAATAATACAAAAAAGCAACTAGTTAATATACATGTAAATCAACAGACACATTAACCATTGACCCTCATGTCCTGCATGTAGACCCCCTTGCAGCTTTCCTGTTTGTCATCATACTAAGCTATGCACTTTGCCACTGCTGGCCTCACTATGCTGACAAGAATAGGCTCCCCTGATCCTGCCGTAGTTCTTCTGAACCTCAACTTTACACGTCCACGAGGAGATGTGGTCAATCGTCCCTGACCCTCAAGAAATTGATTTCATGGAGTCCGGAGACTCTTTGAAGTTTAGGCTGTTTAACGGAAAAAAGGTTCATTGATTTATTAATGATGTATTAAAGCAAATCCACCTCTTTTATTAGAAAGGACACATTCACAAATGTAGCAGCTCGTAAACTAAGGAGCGATTTTCTAAAATAATAACCAAAAAACCCCACCTTCATCTCAGTGTCCCTGAACAAGCACAATTTCTAGTTTACACTGCCTCTACAACTGGGCGAGTCCAGGCCCTCTTCCATATAAATCAATAACAGCACTCAGACAGCCTGTGCCTGAAAATGATTCGCAAAGTTCAACAAACCTAATGTGGGGGAGCTTATTGACACTGTAAGCACCGCAAGCTTGCAAACAGTCCGAACATGGTTTCTAGTGTTGTTGACTAGACCACAGAACTATTACAAACCAGGACGCTTCATATGTGCATGAGCTGGTATACTGCTACCTGTAAACACGACTTTTTCTTTCACCAAGATAGTCTGCCATTTTCCAACCTTTTACACACAAATTTCAATTCTCACACTCTTATCATCTTACTTAACAGCTTGGGCCTACTTTAAAACAACAAACTGACAAGCCAAATTTAGGTTAACACAAATACACACTTACAACATCAGTTTTCCTTATTATGCAGATGTTTCTCACATCTATTAAAACTGCGACTATGTAAACAGTTTTATTTTCGTAAAAAACTGGTTCACAAGTTTGTGCATGAGAATGTCCTCGAGTAACACGACTGAGACGCTAATTACAGACTGGAAATGTTTTATCCACATATTCTGAAATACTGCGCTCTCATTTTATAAGATTATCAGTGTGTCTTTGCCTACAAACCACATTAAATATACAGTGTGCTTCAGACCTGTAGACTCTTTACCAGAGAACTGAACATTGTTATTCACCTCACTGCCTTTCTGCTCTCAAGCTTTTGCAACAGGGTCTTTATCTTATTTACAGTTAATTCAAAACTCAGACACAAGGGGTTTAACTGCCAAACAAAGCCCGGCTACGTTTTAAATATATTACAAAATCTGACCAATAACATTTTTAATTAGATCATCAGCCACTCCACTCTGACTTACTTTTAGGTTGAATGAAGAAGAATGAATATGGCACTTATTGTTTGCTCTTTTTATTGCATACCAGGTCAATACTATTCTGCTCGTCTTTCTGGACACTTAAGCATATATAAACAAGCTTTGCATGAATAATTCAGTAGCAGTAGTATCATCCTGGCCTGACTTAGAGCATGGGGTTTAATTGCTGACCTGTCAACAATAAAAGTCTGCTGGATATAGAAACGCACTGAATACTTGTAATGTTTTGCAATAACCCCAGCATGTAAAACCACTCTTACATTGACCAAAAAGCTTCTGTTTAATATTCATCAGGGTCTGTGCTATGCTATAACTGGTCTTATATGAATACAGCATACAGGATGTAGCCCTAAATGTCAGGATTAAATTACACGAGTGATCATAAAGTTAAAAGCTGCCCTCCTCAGACATGCGGGGGTTACCATGTGGAGGCATTTGTATACTTCTTATGTATGATTACAAATATAGATTCTCTACATTCACACAGATTTTCTATATATACATATATTTGCATGGCAAAATGATCTCTTTATTATAGGCTGTATGTGGGAGGAGAAGCCTCCGGTCAGAGGTCTGTGCTGAGCTTCTTGTAGCTGCTGTCTAATCTACCATCACCTCCCTTAAACAGCATGTGCACAGCTTCACTCCAATGCTGCGTCCTTGAAAGTGCGACTCTTGTAGAATGGAAAGAAGATGGAAAAGAGGCAGAATGGAGCAGAGGAGGGACGAGCAGAGGAATTATTCAAACGACGGTTAGATTTGTAGCACCAAAAAGCTCCTCATTAGCATAACTTCAAAACCTCGCTGCTCCAGTCTTAATAATACATGCGTTTTGAGCCTCTTCGTGAATCACCTCACACTCTGTAATACTGCTGTTTTTCTATTTGTTATGAGGCAATGGGATGTGGATTGTGTGGAGGAGAAAGGCAGGGGGAAAAAAAAACAAAAACCACACTCTTCCTCTACCCTCGCCTCGTGCATTCAGACAGTGGGACATCTTAATCTTTGGTTTATTAAACATGGCCTTGCGTCTTATCAGAGAGACAGACCAGTCATACCAATTAACATTCCAGCACAGGGTTTCTGCAGCAGGAGAACAGGAGGCCAATCTCTCGTCCTTCCTCTCACACACAAATATAAACACACACTTACACAAACAGTATAGAACGAATGCTTGAACACATACAAAGATAAATTTAAATAAATTTAAAACATACATAGAAATCACAGGGTTCAGCTCACAGAAGAGGGTGATACTTCAGTGTCAAGGCTACCATATAACAAGGAACTATATAGCAGCGGGCTGTATCTGGAGATGATATGGGCAGAGTGAGGACAAAGATGTTTATTCTGGCCTGGATTCACCGGGTCATCCCGTCCACAAAGTAACAGCAGAAAAGGGAAACACGTGGTGCTTAGGACTGCTAGTGATACAGAGACAAATAGTCTGAAGCTTTCAAGCAAATATATTAAATCTTAGTGCATCACAATTCACATCTAACATTAGCAAGACACATGAGTAACAAGTGATAGCTATGCTAACATCATGTCAATTAAGTTAATCATCTGTATATACAGTCAAGTGAAAAACACATGTAAAAGATCCAGTGACTTGTAGAAGCATGTTTAGTAGAAATAACTTGAACCGATCATTTTCTGCTTGATTTCTCTGTCATGTTGTTGGTGAAATTTTAGCCTCTATTTTTTACAACATTGCTTCATTTCATTGAGGTCTGTGGGCTTTCGTTTATGCACAACTCTCTTAAGGTCACGCCAGGTTGAGGTCTGGACTTTGACTCTGCCGATCCAACACCTCAGCCAATCCGTCTTTCTGCTGTAGAGTTACTCCTGTGCTTGCAAGACCTAGCTTGTGGGCCAAACTTTAGCTGTTGGACAGATGGCCTCACATTTGACTTTAAGAATACAGAAGAGTTCATGGTTGATTCAATGTCTGTAAGATACCGAGGTTCTGCGGCTGCAAAACAAGCCCAAGTCATCATCCCTCCACCACCGTGATGTATGAGATTTTTGTGCTGATTTGCTGGGTTTGGTTTTCTCCAAATCTGAAACTGTACATCATGGCCAAACAACTCCAAGCTGGTCCCTTCCAAAGGACACTGAAGTCTTGTGGTTTGTTCAACTTTGCAAACTTAAGCTGTGTTGCCGTGTCTTTTTAGAGACAACAGGTGTTCTCCTGGCAGGTCTTCCAAAAAAGCTATACTTGGTCAATCTTTTGTGCTTTCATGAATTTTAACACTGAAAATCTTATTTGAGGCCTGTAAAGACTGACATGTAGTTCTTTGTTTGGTTGGTTGGTTTTCTTTGCAGTTTCTTTGAGTATTGCACAGTTTGACTTTAAGATAAATTTGCTGGGACTACCACTCGGAAGATTGTGGCATTGTGAATGCTCCAGACCACAAATTCCCAAACTTCTGCTTTTATAGAGGTGCACACACTTGCTGCTGATCAATTACTCATGTACATTTGATTATCGCCACCGTAGAGTACTACTCTCATAATGTCTTAAATTGTCAGTAATTGTCCTTATAATGGTCCATGATTCTACTTATTTACTGCTACGTTTCCTCAGACGACTATATCAGAATGACTTTGACAGTGCGTCCACGTTGAAAGACATCCTTGCACAGATAAACAAAGCAGTGTTCATGGAGGACTGTGCCAGTGTGTAGGTCAGCCAGCAAGTTGTTTTCATTATAGCAACTCTTTATTAGGTTAAACTGAACCAGAATTATCTTAAAATCCCAAACCATGAGTTACATAGTGCATGATTGCAGTTATTGTATACTACCACACACTTATTTTCATTCATTTTCATCAGATTGGTTCAAGCATCTGATAAAAGTTTGCACATTCGATAATTTAGATTTGCACCAAAACGACACCCTTAATAAATTAAATCATCGTTTAAAAACTGCATTTTGCATTTATTGGAACTATTTTTGTCTAATTTGTTTGCTGATCTGAAACATTTATGTGTGAGAAATGTGCAATAAACTAAGAAATCAGTAAGGGGGTAAATATTTTTCTCATGGTGCCGTATCTCATGTAACTGACATTCTGAAGTGAGAATACGGTAACTTGACTTTTCCTCAGTGCAGCAGAATAACAACACAGCGAGCCTATTAATTCAGAGTCTCTCCTTTGGCACTTAAGAAGGAAAGGCTTTGGCCAATGTCCTCATATATCATTTTTTGTCATTTTTGTTGTAACAGGCAAAATGAAATTGCAGCATTAAAACAGAATTAAGGTCTCCGCAGGGCTGTAGCTATAATAGAGAATTCATATAAAGTGAAGGCAGTGCAGGCAAAAGAGGTCAAAGACTGAATAATGAATCTAATGAATGGCAAATTAAAACGAGGGTTTTTAAACACAATCCTTTGAAATTTAAGATGCTATTGGTGTTGATAATGGACTTATAAACTACCTTTTCTCTGCTGTCAAGAAGGAAATTTCTATGCAAAGCTTAACAACGGACAATGTCACCAGATTCTTACCAAAGACTACAGAATGTATTTAGCAGAGTGACTAGTAACAAAACAGGACCTGAAAGCTTTGTATGCTGCCAGTTGGGCCCATTACTGAAACTCTAAACTACACTATATGTGATAATAAAGCACTAAGCTCCACACAAAGCTACTACCAAATCTTTCCCTGACTCCGTCAGTGTGTGAGGCCGTGAGTGCGCAGTACCCATCAGCGAGGCATGAAGGACAACCAGTCGTACACACCACACAGGAGATCCCCGGATTAGTCATGCTCGCCAGCTCTCTGCTGCTGCTACCCTCTAATGCATCAACGCCCCGCATCCAAATACAGTCTCAAAACATCACAGCAAGGGCAGCATCACAGTGCTTCTACAACAGCTCTGTCACAGCTTGCGCTCATAGCTAATTATTGTTGCAATAACAGCTATCAACGTGTATAAAGCATGTAAGGAGTGCCTGACAGTGTGTGGAAAATGCTTCACGGGGACATGAACATGTATTTTCTTACTAATAGGCATTGCAGTTGAGTTAAGCATTGGAACATCACAATGATGCTGGTTGTTTACTCCACCTTTTTTAAAAGCAAAACTCTGTGAAGCCTTACACCTTTTAACAGTGCTAACTACTGCAAACTGGTTAGCACCGATGCCCCACAGAAAAAGGATTCTGGCTTCAAATCTCCTGGTCGGCTGTCCTTTCTGGGTGGAGTTTACAAGTTCTCTCTCTGCCTTAGGTTTCCTGCAGGAAATCTCACCTCAACCTGATGCTCGGCACAAATCTTGCATCTAATTTGTAATGTTAAATAATTTGGAACAAATTACTGTACAAATTATGGCCAAATACTTATATTGCCGGAAGGTGTGTAACGAATCTGTTGACTTATTTGTGCTCCACCATTGAGCAGCTCTGCCATTAATACAGTGTTAAGTGAAGCGTGTACTGTTGCCTGCACACAGTGACAGCAGCATGGTTAGTTAGATGAGGAATTGAATTTTAACCAGCTGGAGTCACACAAGAGGAATGCATCAAGACAGCCATAAAACTGCAATAACATGTAGTCAGTCTGCTATTGCTTTGCAATTGACAAATTGGCAACTGCATGCAATTTGCCACTGCAGAATACAAGCAGCTGGCAACCACTTGAGTCGAGGCTCCTATTGCAAAGAGACGTGCCATAGGTGAGTTGCACTCATCAGTGCAGACTCAAATTGAACGCAGTACAGTAGAAATCTGTGTTTACACATTAGATGGCAGTTTTTTGCAAAGGTCCGCCAATCACGCCACAGCCACTCCTCCAATCAGGAGGTTGGTGGATGCTGGTTCCCTGGTTTCTCCATGTGTCAAAGTATCCTTGGGCAAGATATTAAACCCCAATGCATCCATTGAAGTTCGAGTGTGTGTGAATGTTAGTTGAAAGTGCTCAAGTATAGTTAAAAGCTGTGTGATTGGATGAATGAGACTTGTAGCAGAAAGCACTTTGAGTGCTCTAAATTGAGTAGAAGGGTGCTTTATAAGTACCAGTCCATTTACTATTCACCAATCTGTCTGAGAGTGACTGCAGTCAGTCCGAGTCGGACCGGGAGACAGGTTGCCTCCCATTAGATGACCTGTGCAATCACCTTAAGATCAACTACTCGCAGTCAGTCTCTGATAGAAAAAAATAGTGCTATCACTGAGCAGTTACCAGTTTTTGCTAATCGCAAAGAGCTTGTGTTATTTTGACTATAGTGTGATGGAGCCATAATTCTCCATTTCAGATTTCGACATGGACTCCAGGAATCCTTCTCCTATGTTGTAGTCCTTTGAAGTGTGCTTGAAGGGTACAGTGGTAGTTTGTGCACTGTGAGATAAAGTTTCTGAAGAAGAATAAGACAGCTTCACTTACCATCTGAAGTGGAAATTTACTTTGCTGTGACACAAGCAAACACAAGCAGTCTCACAGAAAATGCCCAGTGGACTTAAGGTGTTGAAAGGACATGCATGAATGCTAATATTAATATACATCACCAACTTCTCTGTTTAATGCTAGGGAGCTGATCACTAGTGAATTTAAAACTGTTGAACAAACCTTTAAGAGATGTTATCTCTGTTACCAAAAGTTCAAGGATAAAACTACAGTAACATACCACAAAAGTACCATAGAATTAAAAGTAAAGGCTCATATTGTAAATGCACTGTCATTAGGGAGACATGTTCACTTCATGTACGTTCCCTGAAAATAAGTGTAGTGTGTTAGCATGCTAACAAATTACAATAAGGTGCTAAACATTTTGTTCTAGCGTGCAGACATTATGGCATTTAATTCAGATAGGTAAAACCATGACTAGAGAAGAGATTTTAACACAGACGGGCTTTATTGTGACCTTTTTGCCAGCAGACTAAAGTTTTCCATAACAATATCACAGAGGAAACTAAAGACAGCAGCCCTCCTGGGGTGGCACTATAATTTGTGACCATTTAATAAAACACCCACAATTGTCACCCAAGAAGCAGCCCACTGGAGATAAGTGCATGTTCTCTCTGGACTGCTCTGGAAGATGTAATTATTAGCGAAAGTGCTATACAAACCGACTAAAATGGAGCAGTTGGTCCCAAGGTATTTCCACAGTGTTATTAATGTGCTGCAGTGACAGAATGGGAATATAATAAATAGCATCAGGTTGAATATGCAGTAGATACACAGAAATTTTGGCTCCAGCTAAACCCCACCACATTCATATTTTGGGATTCCGCAAATATGAGCTCTACACACCATCCATATCTTCAGCACCACACTAATTTTTGTTCAAGTCAAACATACAATCTAAGAAGCCTGAAAAACCTCTTGTTTTTTTCACCGTCAAGTTCTCTGCTGCAGCTGAAATGTTGGAAATGGCATGTTATGAGTATGGTCAGCCTCATTACTGTGGTAAATGCAGACGCGAAGGCTTTATCATTACAACCTGTAATTTCCTAAAAAGATTGCACATTCAGCTGTGGACTCGAGTTGACTGCATGGCTGAAAACCCATTTCGCGCTCTGTCTCAACCAATTCATGGTGCCAGATCCAGTCATAAAAAGCTCTTCTCACTTGCCGTACATTAACTTATTAAAGTCATCTTTCGTCAGACCATTAATGTGCCTCCAGTGCATAAAATGATTAACAGTGGCTTCAGTCTAGTTCTGGCATTGAATGAATCAAAGTGTGCAATAAACATTATTTGAACGCTTCCTGAAGCGGAGGGGAGAGGATGTCAAGAAATCATTTCAGTAACAACATGGCCTAAGTGTCACTTGGGCTAGCAGTTCTCTTGAGCAATTGTTCTGATTAATCATGTAAAAAAGAAATCTAATGTGAAAGAAGCACAAATAAACGTGAGAGTGGGTTTCATAAAAAGCACGATTACCTCTAATAAATACTCCTCTATCTCAATTCTTTGGAAAACTGAGCATACTGGGAATACTGGCCTATGGGCCAGCAGTTGCTCTTCCTTCAGATAAAAACAAAACACCAGATTCTCAAAGGTGTCAGTGTGAAAGAGACAAAAAGATGGGGGGGGGGGAGAGACAGAAAGCTGTTGAGTTCAGGCTGTGGGCCTGTTGGCCCTTAGAGATGGGCTGTGTGACTGCTGGCTGATGCTGTCTTATTAAAAGTCCTCCTCTGCACATTCAACAGCACTGTCAAAAAAAGAATCTTCAAAACTTTGTTGAAACAGTTGCTGAATTTCAGGACAGAGCTGAGCCAACTTATAATGTCTGCCATAAGCATGGATTTTAAGCTCAATACTTAGCTCCGCCAGATACCACTAAAAGAGAAGGAACCCTTTGACTCTGCACTGATTGAACAGGTATTTGTGAGGCTTATTCTCTCTCCCAGCCACCTATTTTTAGTTACTATGCTGTACTAGTATACATAAAGCTAACCAAGCAGTATATAAGCAATTGAAATCATCTCCGGGGGCAACATAAACAATATACACATTAAGCCATAGTCACACAGGCCTAAAGACTCATCAGACACCATCTGGTAACCACAGGTTTAGTGGGAAAATTTGGAATTCCCAACTCATCGACCAGCAGTTGCTGACTGAAATTGGTCTCAAAAAGAAAAGCCACTCAGGGTTTAGTATCTTGGCCAAGGATACTTTGGAGACTGGAGATTGAACTACCAACCATCTGATTAGTAGATGACCTGCTCTTCCTAACGAGTGACAGCCACCCTCAAGACGAATGACTTTGTTTCTCAGCTGTTCTTAAATTTCTTTAGTTTGTGGCACAATGTGATGCTTTTTGGGATCGTTAAGCCTACGCCACCTCGTCAGACAAGTTCAATTTAAGTGATTCATTGATTCAACGGGTCTGACAGTAATCAGGCCCGGGTGTGGCTTGTCTCACTGAACTCGGATTTCCCCAAAAAATGTGATTATCAATTCTGTAGATTTGTGATTTAACAGGGGTTTCAACTGTTGCACTTTGTAGTAGAAACATTGACATGGTCATACATATTCAGGGATACAGTGATTTTGTTTTCAAAATTTTCAATTGATCCTGGAGTCCCACATATAGAAATAACTAAATTCCCAAAGCTCAAGATCCAATGAAGTCGCCTGTTTATTTGGCCCATAGTCAGACCTCTTCAAATATTTAGTTAGCAAGTATATGTTTCAAAGAAAATGAGAAACACCTGAGAAGGTGATAAATGACTAAAACACTCTGAGAACGCAAAAGGTAACCTTCGGTGTTCGTATGGTATGCGCCGGATTGTGGATGAAATCCAGTAGAATGACGTTCCTGGTGGTAACACACATTCCAGCCGTGTATTCCAGCCTTAACCCTAACCTTAATCCTAACCCTAACCACAACCTTAATCACGTTAGATAGTGTTTTCCAAAGCGATTCATGATGAGAACGTAAAATAAATGTACATGTGTAGATTGAGTCCAAACGGTTCTCATGTTTCCTCCTTTTTCCGAACGCGTGACATAGAAACGTGTTGGGTTACCAACGATTGGTCACATAGCTTAATATGTTACGCTTTGGGAGTGAAACGTGTGTAAAACTTTGATGAAGAGGCAGTGCTACATGAAACAGTAGCACCTACCTGCTTGTGATACAACAACATTTATAAAGTTGCAGAGACTCTACAGACCGCAAATGAAAATGCTCTTCAGCACTCTTCACCACAAATTCAAAAAATTCCACATTATGCGATTACCATTACCGCATTATCATTACATTATTATAGTCCCACTTTTCTGCCATACACCAAAGTTTAAATCACAGAGCTCAGGTCTGGACAAGTCAATTAGTCCACACAAGCCATACACGAACAGTGACAGGGTACCGTAATTGGCCCCGTGCCAGCAGATTAATATGTGGTCCTTTTCTACTAAAATGGTCTTTCTTAGTGAAGCTCCAGAGAATTAATTAAACCGATGCCATTTTGAGGAGCCAAGGACTTCCGGATAAAATGACCTTGATATGAAAATGGGTCTTATAGACAGATAACTACACTGACCTTATGTCAGTCCACTTAACCTTCTCAGCCCTGCATTTATTCTGCACGTTTTACATGGTGAACCTGTTGTACGCTGACATCCTCTGCAGGTATGGCAAGGGCTGAGGTGGACATTATTTATAACTGAAGACCAAATGCTTTAGTTTTACTGAGAAAGGTCACACTGAACTTGTTATTTACAAAGAAAAATCTCACTGCATCAGTTTTTGTCCCGTGGTCATCACGCAAGCTTTCCATAAACACAAATGAGAAGTTTCGCGTCGGCTGCCAGTAACAAACAAGAATAAGAGATTAAACGGCACAAGGTGCACTTGATTATTTTAGTTGCTATGCAACTATAAAAAAGAAGTGCATGAACTGCAGGGTGCTTAATGAGCAACTGAGTGTGTGTCCCTGATTTCACCTCTTTTGAAACCAATCTGCGATAAACAGTGGGTCCACAGATGGTCACTTATTACCACCTGCATGAATAATAAAGGAAAAGGTTTTTAGCACTTAAAGAGAGGGACAAAAATGAAACATTAAATCAGAAAAATAAACACTTCGCCCCTCTGCAGGAATTCTAAAAAGATATGATACTGAGGTATCATTGAGTGGTTCTCTCCCAGCAGTCTGTTCCTGCCTCTCAGGGGAATAGTAGAAAAGGTACCAATTGAGGCAGAACCATAGCCCCAGGGGGCAGTGGAGGTGGCTTAAAATCCCCTGCCAGTGCTTTCAATACCGGATGCCGGAGCCTGGTTGACTTTACGATTTTGCGTAATTTTGTTTTTGGCTAGTCTTTATATCTTCTTCTTGTCAGGTCTTAAAGCTGGTCTCTCATCTGAAGCCAGGATAAAACTCGTAGTTGAGGTGGGCAAACACAGCTCCGGTGATGTACTGCTCCCCCAAGAACAGCCAGCGCAATAGCTCAATCCCATTAAAAAAGAAGTACAAGATCAAGACAGAAACAAAACATGACCTGGACTTGGGATATACTTTGTATTCATTCACACTACACAAATGCCCCGTTTCAGCTGCCAGAAGCAAGATTAACCACAGTATCAAAATGGAACAACAGACGGTTGCTACTCAGTGTTCGAGTAAATCAGCGACTAAACAGAGTCCTCTTTTCAGAGTTAGCAAAGAAAGTCTGACCAATGTTTTTCTCTTCACTTCTTTTTTTGGGGGGAAGGGGATCTTAACTTCCACAAATAGGTTCAACTTCAGTTTACAGCTCCTAGGAAACCAACACCAAGGCCTTAATTATTTGTCAACTGCCAACAAGGCATTACTGTATCTATCTGAAACAAGAACATCAGTACGTTAGAATACTCAAAAAAGGCTGTCAAATGGAGTACTTGTAGCATTTTCCTAGGATGAATTCAAGAAAGCTAACTAAGATATATGTAAGAGGAGAAATTTTGTCTGTTCCTGTATAAAAGTGCAGCCCTACAGACCTGGCAGACAAAAGAAGTGTCAACAACTTGGATGACCCAAACTTTAAATTAGCTACATAAACTGCTTCTTTGATTCTGCAGATGCACTTTAACATTGTCTCATAACGTGTGCTGCACCTGTTGAAACCTCTGACAACAACATATATTACAACTGGATTGCCAATAGCATGAACTCACCTTTGGCTGTGGCGATAGACCCATACAAATATCAGAGCAGGCTGACATTTATCAGAGCAGAGTCACAACTCTTGGGCTGCTGTACCTGAAAAACAGATTAAAGACATTTCAGAATTGTTTGAGGACTAGACAAAGAGGATGAATTTACAAGAATAAATCCAAAAATATGTTTTACCTAAATGGGGACAGATAGCATCTATATATAAACCCATAAAGAGCATGGGTATGTTTCCAAGCAAATACTTCTTCTTAATATCTTAGATATTGTGGTTGGTAAGCCACAGTTACTGCGGAGAATATTTCATGACTTAAATTACTGCAAGAACTAGAACAATGAACTGCTGTACAGTCAAGAAAAGGGATATCTATCATTCTATCATCTATCATATAGAGATTGTACAGTCATGTGTAAAACAAAGTCCTCACATGACTCTATGCAGTCAAAGACAGATGGTAAACTCTACAAAGGCAGACGTTTTGAACGTTTGTAGTCTGGATCATTTAGGCGTGTGTTAACACCAACCCAAAGACAGATGCCGAAGACATCAGCAATGATCTGAGAGAAGCAATTATTGCTGTCCATCAATCTAGAAAGTGATATGACGCCACCTCCAAACATTTTGAAGTCCATCACTCTATAGCAAGAAATTTATTCACAGGTGCAAAACATTCTAATCTCCCAGGAGTGAAATTCCCAGCTAATTCAGCCCCAGAAAAACAAAAAACCGAATCTCAGACTCTACAAGCATTAGGTAAAAGTTGTGTATAATGGTACAATTAGAAAAAGACAGAACAAATATGGCTGGTTTGGAAGAGTTGCCAAGAGAGAACATATTCTCTTTAAAGCAAACATGGCAGCACAGCTTAATTTTGTAATGCTGCACCTAAACAAATCATCCAACTTCTGGAATACAGTCCGTTGGACAGACAAGACCAAAGCAGAGATTTGCTTGCCCAAAACTGGGTCTTACAACAGGACAATGATGCATAAATGAATAACCACAAACCTCAATGAAGTGAGTCGGTGCTGTAAAGAAGAGTGAGCTAAAATTCATTCACAATGATGTAATCAAGGCTGATAAAGTCATACTACTTCAAGTTATTGCTTCTAAAGGTAGAACCGGAAAACTTAATCATGGATTGCACTTAGTTTTTCCTGTGAGCTTTCTTTTTCCCATGGCAGTATTGGTCACCTCAGATTGGACCTTCACAGATATCTCTATCTGCGTTTCCATAGTTGCATCAGAAGAACACTGGCTGATATAATGATATGAGAACGACGTGTCATGGCATTTGGTTGGGCTCCACTCAGAGATCAATGTGCAACTGTAGTTCTCTGTGCATTTTTATCAACCGAGTCATAATAAGGTTTTTGCCTTATGCATCAAAAGGGTGAAATACTGCTCACTTGCATTTTTCATTTACATACAGTCCTGAATGTAGCCTGACACATAATCATTTTTTGTATGTACCTCCCAATGCTGCAATATTTCATTTCAAAGTGACACCCCACCCAAATCTCACATCTGTTGGCTCATATCCAGAAGCTGCTGATTAAAGTCCTTCTAGTCAGTTTCCCTGGTCAGATATGCAACAGTAATAATATCAACATGTCTCCTAGTGATGCAAAGAAAAGAGACAGAATGTCAGTGTTGATCTGCAGGTATCAGATTTAAAATATTCAATCAATAATGCCTGCCACTCTCCCACTAGTCTCAACAGGAAGGCTGCTGAAGCACCTTTGTGTTAGAAGCACACAGTGGGTATAAGAGGGAGACAGACAGCGGCATGGAGTGGTGAGGCTCATGTCTGTTTGGTCAGAGGGGTCAGACCGTGACAAGATGCTGACACAGAGGAGGATGCAGCTGGGAACCTGGCATACCTCTCCATCCTTCCCCTTCTAGTCTCCTCTCACTCTAAGCTCTTTAATTTGCTCAGCCTTCCACTTCTGTGCAGATTACTGGAATGTTACAGTAAATTAGCCAGCGTGCTTCTGCTCTTCTCATTTAGATCCTGTCTTTGAACTTCTACAAAGTCATAATAAACAATCCTACATTTTTTTTGGTGCACTGCAGAGAAACAGAGGCACATCCAACATTAAACATTTTCAGCAAATAGCACAAACCTGTCTTGTTGAGACTGTGACGACATTTACAATTCCTGGGAGGGCTGCAAAGGAGAACTGACAGGAGCGCTTGCAAGCGGCGGCCTCATTCACTGGTACTGCTCGTTCTGCAGGATCTTTTATGTGACACCATTACAGCTGGAGATTTTTTTTTCTTTATTTTGTTTTGGGTTTTTTTTTTAAACAAAGGGGATGATTCACTACTTTATGAAAAGAACAAAAAAAAATGTTCAACAGAGCAGGAAAATAAAGACTTAAACTTCCTTTTCAAAAGCCCCGAGGGGCAGATTAGCTAGAAACAACGGCATCACGGAAAATGGATCCAACAATCAGCAGCAGCACTGGGCTGAGTCATAATTTATTACTCGTGCACGCTGCACGGTAGCGTCTGTTAGTGTGAGTCTCAACACTGGGCATCACACTCAAAATAGATTCAAGAAACTGGAGCTGGGAGACTGATCACATTACAGCATTGTTGGGCTTCTACGACTGCACATGACATCTTTGACTGGGTGGTGTTGTTTCTTTTTATTGTTGGTGGAATAGTGTCTGGTGCTCGTGTATCATTGGCCTGGAATCATTGCCTTTGCAAAGCAACAGCTTGCTATTAAAAAAAAAAAAAAAAAAGGCTGTCATCTTTAACCACATGAATAAAGCAAGGTCCCTGTAGTACTCAGGTTTTAATGAGCAAAAAAGTACATATGCACGGGGCCTTTGACTTGTGATAACAACAGGGAATGTAGTTCTATTTCAGTGACTTAAAGTGGTCAACAAAACTCAACCCTGCCTGCTGTTTTTTTTCCCTATGTCACTCTCTCTCCTCTCTCTTTCTCACACACAGCACACACACTGTAGTCACACAAGTGCAGCTTCTATAAATAGCAGGGAAGAGTAGGCGAGCGGGGGCTGGGAGTGGCTTTTACTGGGAATATGATCGATTAAAAAGCAATTTGCTCCTCCGCTTGGCCCCTTCACTCCTAAATGACAACCCCCAACCCCTCCCCCCTCCATATGATGCTGTCTTTCCATCCCCACCCCACGCGCACAACCTCTACTCCCAAGCCTAAGCCTCGGTCACAGTCTGATGGGCACCATGAAAGCGACCAGCCAGAAACATCTGAACAGCCCCTGCTGGTCTCAGAGAAAGTTGAAACTTTGTTCTAACATACAGAATATTTGAGCAAACTTAAACACAGGCAGGAGGACACACTTAAGGACACTTCACTCCATAATCCATTTCACAAACTCCCTCTTTTGGTTCTGAGGTGCTATTTTTGCATATCGATTACTCCAGCCTGCACTGATCAGGAATAACATTATGACCACATGCATGATATTATGATGGTTCCCCTTTTGCCTCCTAAACCCCACTAGACCACTGAAGGTGTGTTGTGGTATCTGGCACCACCATCTGGCAACAAATACTTTAAGTTTGAAAGCTCAGGGGTTGGACCTCCATGAATAGGACTTGCACATGCCACAGATGGTTGATTGGATTGAGATCTGAGGAATTTGGAGGCCAAACAGGTCAAACTTTTTGTTGTGCTCTGCAAAATGGCTGTGCATGCCCAAAGCATCACACTCCCTTCTTTCTAAAGTGCAGTCTGGTTCCAGGTATTCCCCAGGTAAGCAAGGCACCCAGCTATCAGTGTCATTTAAAAGGAAATGTGATTCATCAGAACAGGCCACCTTCTCCCTTTGCTCTGTGGTCCAATTCTGAGGCTCACGTGCCCGCTGTTTACGCTTTTGGCAGTGGACAGGGTTCAGCATGAGCACTCTGACTGGTCCGAGGTTATGCAGCCCCACACACAACAACCTGCGATGTCCTTTGTATTCTGACACCTTTTTATCAGAACCAGTTCATCTCTTGGATTGGGTCGTACAGGCCACTCCCCTCATGCGTCATGACCCTGTCGCTGGTTCACCACTGGTCCTTCCATGCTTGTGACAGCACCCACCTCTCAGCAGAGCTGCAGTGTTAGCTTGCTGCACATGTCTTCTGGTTGACAGACATAGCAAAGAGAAAACAGCTCCTACATATAAATCTTCACATTGAGATTTGTAGATTTTTTTTATTTTTTTAAATTAACCTGTTCATAATTTTTGCAAAGCACAAATCCTGCAGAATGCTTTTGGATGCTCTTTATTTTCTGGCACCAGAAGGCAATCGAGAAACACGAACGGTTCACACCAAACCAAGTTAATTACTCTGTTTCAGGGTACTCCTTCAGGTGCATTGCACTAACACCTGCTATGCTACAGTACAACATGCAGTTTATTCGACTGAATGGTGTAAAAGAAGATCTCCTTATGTCAGACTATGTCTATCCTCAGAATTAGAAACAAATATAACTTTAATAGATTCTTCTTGGGAGTGGACCCGCTCTCTCGAGAACACATTTCACTCTTAAAATTACTTCTGAAAAGGTTTCCAATCAGTTGTTAAATCATTTTTAAAAAAATGTTTTTTAGATTTCTAAAATTTAAAATGTGCTGCTTGTCAGTTTTGTGTGACTGTAAACCAAACAAACTTTGACCCTCTGAAATATTATGATGTAATTTTACATTTCTAGGCTTTTTTACAATCTTCTTACATTTTACAGTTTAAATTATCTATCAGCTGGTTGTCGCGGATTAATCATTAAAAATTATGGTCTAAAGAGGCTGAACAGTATAGAGTCTGTAATACAATCCCTGGCTTCCACAAATACTATGTGTATGAGATCACCTGTTGGAAATAGCGGCAGGAGTGAAGATAAAATGGAAGAAGGGCATAGAGGAGAACAGGCAGCAGAGTCTGGCTGGTTGTGAGGAGACTGTGTGGCCGGCTTTGGAGAACTGATCCATTGGTTATCTTGCTGTCAATATTAACAGAATACTTCGAAGAGAAACAATTATTTCAATAAATCTTAACAAAAAATTTTAAACTATGTGTTCTGTACACACTCACCAACCACTTCATCAGGTACATCTGTTCAAAAGCTCTAACTCAAATATGCTATCAGCCAATTAAATGATAGAAATTGATTGCATTTAGGCCTGCAGATGGCCAATAAAACCTACTGAAGTGCAAAGTAAGCATTAAAATGAGGAAGAAAGGTGATTTAAGTAACTTTGAATGCAGCATGGTTGTTGGAGCCAGTGTGCTCTGAGTATTTCAGAAACAGCTGATCTGCTGGGATTTTCCCACACAGTCATCTCTGGGGTTTACAGAGGTCTGAAAAAGCAAAAAACGTCAGTTCTCTGAGAGAAAAAGTCTTGTTGATGCCAGAGTACAGAGACGAATGACCAGACAGCTTCAAGCTGATAAGAAGAAAACAGTAACTCAAATAACCTCTACAATCAAGGTATGCACAAGAACATCTGGAGATGGACTGCAGCAGTATTCATGTCGGTTAAAAAAAAGCTAAGGGTAAAATTAACAATGACTAACACTGGGCAGTGCTGATTTTCTAACACTGGAATATTTATAATAATAATGGCATTTATATAGCGCTTTTCGGGGCCCTCAAAGCGCTTTACAATTCTACTATTCATTCACTCACTGGAGGAGGCAGCTACAGTTGTAGCCACAGCTGCCCTGGGGCAGGCTGACAGAAGCGAGGCTGCCATATCGTGCCATGGTGGCAGGTGAAGTGTCTTGCCAAAAGACACAACGACCGAGACTGTCCGAGCTGGGGCTCGAACCGGCAACAAGACGAACTGCCAACTCTTTGAGTCACGATCGCCCCGATTGTATTTCTAACATTTTGAGTTATTTTCCAGTGTTAGATAATCAGCACTGCTCAGTGTTAGTCTTTGTTAATCTTCAAAACTGACTAGGTTACTTTTAAAAATATAACACTGTCAAAAGTGTTCATTTAACACTCAACAGTGTTGTATTTAACACTCAGAGGAGTGGACCCATATACACACTCTCTAGTGTTAATTTAACACTGGAGATTTTGCTGTGTACCAAGGGTTCAGGCTGCTGGTAGTGGTGTAATGTTTTGGGGGGGGGCATTTTCTTGACAGACTTTGTGCCCTTTAATACCAACTAAGGATCATTTGAATCCCACAGCCTACCTGAGTATTGCTGCTGGCCATGTCCTTCTTTTTATGACCACAGTATTTCCATGTTCTCATATCTGCTTCCAGCAGGATAATGCACCGTGCAACAAAGCGCTAATCATCTCAAACTGCTATCGTGAACATGATGATGAGTTATCTGTAATGAAATAGGCTTCACGGTCACTTGATCTCAGTCTAATAGTGCACCTTTGGGATTTCTGGAACAGGAGGTCATGGATGTGCAGCTGAGAAAACTGCTGTAACTTTGTGATGCTATTGTTGTTATGGATCGAGGTCTCTGAGTAATGTTTCCAGCACCTTGCTGAATCTATTTAATGAAGGTTTAAGGCACCTTTGAAGGCGAAACTAGGACCAACCTGGTACTAGACAGGTGGACCTAATAAAGTGACGAGTGAGTTTGTGTATTAGCCCAAGCAACAGCACAGGTGGAGATTATACGGCTAAAAACACACAGTGAATAACACTAACAAGAATTTTCTTGAAATTTGGCTTCATCAGATAAAGAGTGGTAAATTCTGAGCTGAAAATATCAACCGCAAACAAGCCAACAACCTCCTAAACAGACCATGAATGTGGTACACAGGGAGACAAGAGTCGTCACATCTTTGATTTCTCAATACAGGCTTCAAAGCTGCAGCTCATCCACTTTTCTGGCCTTTCAGAAAAACTTGCAAAGATTATCCTCACTGTCTGCTGCTCTTGGTCACTGCAGGGCTTTGCTTCATGCTTAGGGAAGGTTAGCCAAGGCTGACAGATGACGTAATCTAACGTGGAAGTCATTAGGAGAGAGGTCTGGCTTCTTTATCAATGGCAGTACCCCTCACACACACACTGGGAGGGGTGGGGGGTTAACAGGAGTGATTCTGTCCAGACTGCTCATGCTCCCACATGCAGTGTTAGGAAGCCTAATGAATAAATCCATGCCAAAGTCGTAAACATTGCTCATTTTTTATGTTAAGGTATCATTTATCATTTTTAGCATGTGCTACTCTTCACTAACCTCCTTCCGTTCTGTGCAAGTAAAACAGTAGTTTGACAGGTTGGGAAATATTTGTTTCCCCCTGGTGTTTAGTCTTTAAGCTGAGCTAAGCTAATGCTTTCTAGCCCCACAGGTCGTAAACAGATGGATGAATGATAATCTCATTCAAGTGTACGATTTAAACTCTTCACTGTTTCTATAGACTAACAAATGAGGAAGCCTCAATGCATCACTTATGTAACGGGTGCTGGACTATAATGCCCCAAACAGTAGCCTTTAACGATGTCTTCTGTTACTGAATCAGTGACCTTGCATGGTTTACCATAGGTCACATGACTTCAATGCTAATGGGATGAAGACATATAGATGGGGGGCTGCAGTGGTCTTAATAGATTTCAACAGGGGGAAACAACTAGAATGTAAAGGATCTTTGCAGTTGGGGGGAAGGGAGTAAATCCATCAGACCCACTTGTATTTTAACCCATTCTCACTCTCTGACTGTTATTCATATGCATGCTAATAATAAGGAACAGTTTCTAAAGCCCAGGTAGAATAGATTTTTCTCCAAAATTACTCAGCTGAGGCACAATGAAAAACTCGTAAAACTGCCTCAAAGGCTGAATTCAATGGTTTTGAAGTGAAAAAGTTTCAGTCGTGACTCCCATCACTGTGGAAAAATCACTCTCTGTAGACTACAGATTCTTAAATTACGGAACATATTCAATACAGGTACTTTTGACTTTATGACCTCTTGTCTCCCGCTCCATCTTCACACATAAAATGTTCTTTTATCTTCGCTACATGGATTAATAAAAAGCAATTTGCTTCTGTTGCAGAAAATCCTTAAAATACTCATTTCAATTTTCTGTTCTTAAAATTAACTTCTTACGTAACGGCCTGATTTTGATCCCACTGTCAATGTAAAAATAATGCCTCGTCTTTTTTTTTTTTTCCAATCGGTCTAACAGCAACTAAAGAAAATTACACCCTGGCCCCATAAGTGTCGAACCTCGCATCCAAACAGTTTGTAAAACGAATACTGCCAGAGACAACTGTGCACTTGATATGATTTTAAAACCAACATTCCCTTGTTAGGGCTTATGGATTGGCCATTCTCAACTCTCCCTTACACCAACACACACACGCACAGCTTTCTCTGGCACGAGTAACGTGTCAAACAATAGTTGCCAAGTCTGCTGCCTGCAACAAAAGATGGAAAGAATTAGAGAAATGGAAATGGTGATTCAACACTGTTATGAAAACCGGAGCACAGTGTGCTATGAAAGAGTAAAAATCCATTCACACAGACTTAATATGCCATTGAATCTCATCACTGCCCCGGCCCCCCTATCTGCAGCACTCACAAATGTTAAACATTATGCACTGTATTATCCCAAGGTTTTTACACACACACACACACACACACACACACACACACACACACACACACACACACACACACACACTTTTTCCCTTTGCTGACTGCCTTCATACATTTACGATTTGGTATTTAAATGCAAGGTCATCCCTACTAATTGGAATTTGTCCTAAAAGCTGCAGCCAAACATAAATAATATCAACAAAAGATTATAACCCAGAACAAAAGTCATCATTACTTCTTGACCTCGCTTGAAAAATCTATACTCTGCTCACAATAGCAGACATATTGCACCAAAAAAACCCCAATAAAAAAAGTGTAAGCTGATATCGTGTCCCAAACACTTTGCAAATTCAGTGCATTTTGTTCCATTTATATCCTCCTCTCTACACCACACCTTTTCTTTAACATCCAACAAAGTTACACTTTACTGACTTCTCCCAAAGGAAAGTGATAGTGCAGAACTTTCTGACATCAAGCCTTCAGCCATATAGCTGACTCTGGAAACCATCCAGCAGCTGTAAATACCTGTGCAGAAACAGCAGCGAGCACTGCAACGCTACAGAGATTGGTATTCAGAACGGCGTCTTCCAAAGATGAAGCCGCATAAAGGGTCCAAACTAGAACAAAAATGTAAACAAACCACGCTGGGCCAACTCATGTTAGATTAGCTCTGTGGTGCAGCAGTTAAGTAAACTGGCAAAAGCTGCTCTGCAAATCGAATGATAGAGTATATAACACACACATATCGATATTATATATATCTTTTGTTATTTTTAAGTAGACTTTGTAGCAGAGGACAAGGCGAAGGCTGTCAGGATGTAAACAAAGAAAAAAGAGCGAAGCAGCAGAAAGAAGGCAGAGTGACAGAAATCGGGCCCAGCAGCTCAAAGTTAGCTGTGAAATTTTATCCTTTCAGGACCGACTTCCTTTGTAGCAAAGCAGCCCAAACCGGACTGTAACATATGACAGAAGATGCATTGCAAGGGTTGTCAAACTCTTGATGAACGCATAGGACGTTTCTCAAGTAATGAGCCTCAGAATGGCCAGAACACACCAGTGCACACATGCAAACAGACCAAGACCCTGTTATTTTGTTCAGTCTAACATCACTCCTCCACAGCAACACAGAGCTACCCTTGCCTGTTTGCAAGCAGAGGAATATATCTTGTTGGTGTTATATCACACACATTAACTCTGACCAGTTTTAAATGGTTTTGCAGGCTACCACATGAGCGAAGCTGAGAGATTCAAACATGAATCGTGGAAGATAAAGATAGAAACTACCAACAGTGAGGGGGAGAGCAGAGAACAACGGTATGAAATAAAGATACAGAGAGGATGAAGGAAGTGTTGATGGGGATTTAGGGAGCAGCAGTGGACTTCTGCATCTTGTGGTAGTCCCTCACGAGGGAGTTTTGTGGCAGGCTGGCTGACTGCGCTGCTGTCAAACAGCATCAATGCTCTCCTTCTCTCTGGAAACAAGAGTTGTGGTTGTTTATCCATCCAAATGCAGCAAGACTGCACACTTGCTATCTACCCAAATAAAACTCACATTTGACAAAATCTGTTGTACAGTTAAATATTCAAAACTACTGTATCCCTGACATCAGGAGAGCCAGCTGACTGCACAGATAATGTATTTAAGGCTAAGCCACATCAGCTCTAAAAGTGTAAAGTTAAACCCACAGCCTCAAATCTGCACTACTGACTTACGGGAGAAGAGAGAAATAGAAAGTGCAACACAGAGGACGCTATCATAGGTTTTTAGCTGTGGTCCATCATACAATTTGATTTAATCCTTCCGTGTCCAAGGATAACTGCTTATCTTAATCCTACGAACAAAATGTCAGAGGGAAAATGGCCCAGTGGAGAAAACAGAAAGACAGACTAGAAACACCATGGCTGCCGTATAATTTGGATGCAAAGTGCACTTTCTTGGTGTAAACTATGTGCATTACTATTGCTGAAAATGAAAATTACAAGATTGTGAAGGCAACTGTCATGCTTGCTAATATTTCCATCTTGACTAAACATCTAATACTGAATTCTTCTACAATGAAAATGTCTTCACCATGCATTACAATAACCCTGCAATTCACATGCCTGATCTACTGCTGTTACTTTAAGGTCTGGCTAACTTCTCTATCTTATCCATTTCAGGGTCATGTGGGAGGGCCGGAACCTATCCCAGCTGTCATGGGGCAAGAGGCAGGGTACACCACAGACAGGTGATCAGACTGCCTCAGAGCCAATAAGGACAGACAACCATTCACACTCACATTTACACCTACGGCCAATTTAGAATCAGCAATTAAGCTAACTTCACTAACTGTGACTGTGAGAGAGAACCCAAGCTGAAATCCAAATTCCATGCACCACATAAAGCCAGGACCTTAAGTAGCTAATTTCTATTTAAGGAAAACTAGTCCATGGTTCCTTTCTTTACACTGTCTTGCAACCTAGATGGCAACCATGTAGCATGGAAAACATACAACATTCTTCAGCTTTCTGACCACTGTCAATACACAGTGCAGTATGCATTTTTTCATTTAAAAAAGCAAGTCTAAAGCTGAGTTCAAACAGAGGCTCCCCTGTCACACATCACTTTGAACCACTTTGTTGGTCACTATTGGACATTTCAGGCTTCAGTTGAGAAGTCATTCCTCTAATGTATTTACCAGCATCCTGTGCCTCCTCATTGGGAGTAATCTCAATTGTTTATCACATTGTTGAGAAAAAGTTTAAGTCAGAACCCTCCCACTTCACAACACCATCATTTTTTCCACCCAAATATCATTGACTATCTGTGGTCTCGGGTAACCATATCACCTTGAATAGCTTCCTGTGTGGCCTAAGTGCAGAACTGCATGACCCCAGCCATGGCAGTTATGCTACCACACTTTCAAAATTACAGTATTTTTCAAACAGGCTGTGTTACACCAGGATTTCACCCATCAGTGCTGAGGTCTTCTGCTCATCAGTGAACACCAACTTCAAACTAGAGCATAACTTGAAATGCAATCTATCTGCATATCTGCATGCAATCTATTAAGCATACATGGATGAACGGGTCCAAATATTCACAGTTAGTGCTAAGATACCTCATTGGCTAAATGCAGGCCAACAATATTGCAGATGCAAATTGCATCAGAGTGATGACGTTTGTATTAAAGTCTAACAAAGGCAAACAAAAATGTGTTTGTCTCTAATAGGCAAACTCTTTCTAACTGATTTTAAACGCATTTTTGGATTTTCTGCATTTCTGCTGCTTCTCTCTTACAAGGCGTTTATATCAGTCATTCACTGGGAAACATAATATGGGCGTCCAGTCTGCTAATGTGTCCTTCGGCAAGTCATTAGATTTCCACAATGTCAACTGCAGGTGACTCTGACATCTGACCTTTAACAGAAGCTGCCATAGTGAGTGAAAGTGCTTTTCATTAACTGGAATCTTATGCGATTAACAACTTGCCAGGAAGTTGACTGCTTCCGATTAGACTGCGTACAATTTGGAGTAATTTGTCTTGCTGTTTGCCATTGTTGTCCCCTCCCCACCTGTTACATTCACCATTTACAGGAAGTAAGCATTCATGCTTTGATTAACAGCTCCTCTCACATGTGGATGCACAATGTGGTGCCTGAATTCAACACACAATAGACGAAAATCACGCTTTCTTTTTTCTCTTTTTTTCTTTCACCCTGCTGGTAGCCACATGGTTCTGCTGCTATTCACTGCCTGATTAGAGAAAAATGATTTATTTTACCTTGACTACCAATCATGTTACAGCGCCATATGGCAAACGCATTACATAATTGCTTACTGATCGATTTCGCCAGCAGCTCAGGTGTTTGACTTTTCTGCTTTAACATATGGCAAAATAAGGGTGCTGTGGTTAACGTAAACTGAAATTCTGCAGCTCTCCAGCTCACATACTTCTCATTTGCACATATACCCACAGCTCAGCTTACTTCAGAGCTTTGTATCTCTTAGTAGGTGCGTGTGCACCGCTGTGGCTAATTCATCTCATTGCCTACAATCTTTTAAACAACAGGGAAGCAGAACAAGTGACTGTCAACTGCAAAGTATCGTACAGTAAACCAGACGTAGCCCCTGGAAAAGCTGCTCTGTTGTCTCCAGCAAGACGGGGATAAAACATAAAACATAATGCGAGCCACTTAATTTACGATGGTGAATTAATGGGTGCTGACAAGCTCAATAATTTTTCAGACGCAACAGATAACAGTTATAATCATCAGCCACGGAATCAAGTAGTCAGTGAAGAGACAGGGTGTGTGTGTGTGTGTGTGTGTGTGTGTGTGTGTGTGTGTGTGTGTGTGTGTGTGTGTGTGTGTGTGTGTTCAATATTGCATTCTGGCCAAACCAGGTCCCCATTAATGGCGGACCTTGCGAGTTAATGTGATATTGTTTAGTTTATTACCGTCCAATGTCTGCCAGGACCCAGACTACAGAGAGCTGGGTCAGAGCCAGCACTTGCTCCTTCTCCTCTCTGCGCCTTAACAAAAACACGTACAGCACAAGAATCTTTTCCTGAACCGACTGCACTGTCAGAGTACAAGCTGTAGCCATGCTCAGCCTGTACTGTGATTCATTAGCCCCAGTCGTTTAAGCCACTGATAATCACTTTTTACATTGTTGATGGATTAACAATAAAAAAAAAAAGATTTTAAACGAGAATGTTTTTAACAAAGTGAGATCCAGAGCATGCATCCTGTGGTAGGTGCATGATTTCATTAGGGATTTGAATGGTGCTTCACTCCAATAAGCTGAAACCATAAACAACACAGAATTTCTCTGGGCATTAACAGCAGGGCGGTCACACAGGAAAACACGCTACCTCGTCTGATAACTTGTGTTATACAAACGGCATGTTTCAGTGTCTCTTACTCTTTCTCTATTAGTGAGATAGTCGATGTTGTGGGAGAGCACAGCTGCCCTCTATGGGTGTGAAAACATACTGCCAACCTCCTGGCAGAGAGGCAGCCCTGATTTCTTCTTCTGCTGCTGCTGCTGGATCATGGCTGGAAGAAACGGAGAGGTGCTATTGTCAGAGCTGAGGTGTTTAACACTAATTAGACGGCTTATCTTGCTAAATTTGCGTCAAACATCGCTCCAACAGCATGGAGACATTTTTTTTAAAGGAGGATTTCTAGGCACAGTACAACCTATTTGGCTCACTTGGAATGTGAAGCATCTCTCATCTGTTCACATCATTTTTTATGCTTGTAGAATATACCTCCCACCCCACCTCAGCCTGCACTCCTCCTGTATCTCTGGCTTTCGAATTCCATACTTTTGCATGCCAAGTTCAATACAACACAAGGGAAGGCTGTGTTTTTCTTTGCTCTCTCCTCTGTGCCCCATGCTATCTGAGGACACAAACCATAAACAACAAGGTGGAAACACACAGGACTGTTCTGGCAACAGATTTTATAGAGCGGGCCCAAACAAATGAGGTCTGCATGTACGCTGACTGAGCTTCAAAGAGCGTGTGGAGGCCGCAGTTCATATTTCCAAGCCGGCTGGCCTCTCTCTGCTGCACCACAGAGACCTCTGGAGATGTAGGAAGCATGCTGCTCTGAAGGAAAACTGTGCATGAATCCTTCCAGCCACTCAGAGGCCTTCTCCCTGATCACATTCAACATGTTGTGATCTGTGATCCAGCAAAGACATGAGAGGATGAAAGGAAGACGTAAGATCTCCGACTCTGAAAACATTCATTATCATGTCAAAGCCGGTCAAGTTGTGGTTTTAAGAGAAAATATGCGGTTCTTTTTGCCAGGAAAAACACTTCCAATGGCAGTCGATTCTGGAGGTCTTAGTGAAAACGAAAGAATAAGACTGTAGCTCGTTTTTCAGTTTTGAATGTTCCTGTTTCCAGTGCTACTCTTCCATTGAAAGTTGCTGGTTTGGGAGCAATTTCAATAGTCAGGAGCTCACTCTTGCATTACAACAGAGGTTCCCAAAGTGGGGGGGGGGGCAGAGCT
>NW_024582587.1:60975-63665 GCF_018398535.1 Haplochromis burtoni | reverse complement strand
ATGGTGGAATTGAACTCAGGACCTTCTTGCTGTGCGGCAACAGTGCTAACCACCGTGCCACCGTGCTGCTGTAATATAGTGTTTTCTAAATATAGTTTAACAAAACTAGGATATTGATTTAAAAGAAGGAATAAAAAAGATTGGACTTAAGCAGTGTTCATCTGATACTACTGAAATACAGTTTGGTATTGTGGCACCAGACGTTGCCTGTGGAGCAGAGGAGAGATGAAGCAAATTCCCTATGCCCGTGTCAAAAACGCTGCATAAACTCTCCCCATTAGAACTGCAGAAGTCAGGTAACGGAACGAGGGCCTGACCTGGCTGCCACTCCTACTGCCCTGTCATCCATGGCAAACGCACCAGAGGCCAGAGAAAAGCAGAGCAGCTCTGAAGCAAGAGGAGGAATGAGAACAGAGAGCACTGTAGTGTGGTGAGGGGCTAAGCAGTAGCTTAGACTGTTACACCAGTTAGTGCAACAACTGCTCCATTATGCTGGATTGCAGACCTTTGGCTGCCAGACAGCATTAAAACACACTGCAGCAACATTTACAGCAACAATGAGAGTACAAGCACACTATATCAGTAATAATGAATCACTCACTTATGCACTCATTCAAACACAGCCTCCTGTGCTCCGTCGCTTGCCCACACTCAACTAAGTCCCTTGCTTGCTCGCTCAATTGCTCATTCACTGGCTCGCTCAGTCATGCACTTGCTCAGCAATTCCCTCACTAATCTACAGACATCTGCATACACACACACACACACACACACACACACACACACAAATATCTACAATCTGTATTTTACAAAAGACACAAAAGCAATAAGAAAGCATGCAGAAAAACCATGAAAGCGTGTGTAAATGCAAAGTATTAACTAGAACCACTATGGAAGCAAAGCTGTGTAGCTGCCTTGTTAATGGTACTTAACATATCTGTGTTTTGTTAGATTTGAAATGCATTCTGTACAATATGTGGGAGTGAATTTTCTGTATTTAAGCAAAAAAAGGTTAAATTATTTGCACTTTTATTAGTCCATGGACAATTATTAGTCCATGATCAACACTATAAAGGCCATCCAGCAAAACTGTGAGGCTCACTGGGATGTTTTGTGGGGGGTTATAACATACCTCTATGGCATAGAGGAATAAGATACATCAAGCTTTGGCTGCACAGCGTATTAATAGGATCAGTTCATTGTTGGTTTAAACCTTTTCACAGGATTTATTAACAATAAGATTTATTCTTTACAGCAAAGTTTGCAACAACAGAAGAGAAAATACAGCATTAGAAATAAGGGTGGAGATGATCAAGATGAAAGAGAAATACTTGACCAACTAAAGCAGTGAAGAGTCTATTGATAGCCTTCACTGATAAAATGTCGTGCATTTTATGTGTTATTTTCAACAATCAGTCAATATAGCTTTTATTTTTCTCCAATAACAGGCATGTGGAGACAGAACTGTAATTAATTTTACAGAAGCTATTTTCGTGACGTGAGTAGACACGATCTGCATGGGGGCTTATGATACCACCACTTTTTAAAAGGGAATTATTTTTAAAGTTCAGATTAAAAACAGTTCCACAGTGATGTTTTCATGGCTACAGTAAAATCTCAGAAAATTTCAGTTTTTCTCTGCATCTTGTTTGCTTTTTCACTTATTTTCAGTCCAGTCCTTGTACCTGGCCATTTTCAGAGCAATGTCTTTTTTTCTTTGTTAATCTACTTGAATGACCTATTAATCATTTAAAGCATGATCATTCAGTATTGTATCTACAGACTTGGCAAAAAAAACTACTTTTGATTGTATCCTTAGGCATAAAAAAGTATTTTCCTTACACCCAATACCTTGTGCCAATAAGGTGATTTACAAAGTGTGATTAATGGAATATGTGGCATATTTCAGCATGATGTGCAGCGTGTCCTTAAAAAAAACAAAACAGGAAATTGGACAAGTGGAGGAGTTAAAAAACTATTTACAGCAGACCAACAGGAACTGAAAGTCATGCTCTTAAGAACTAGAACAAAAAAGACAAACACAAGACCTGAGAGATGCATCTGGCCCTTCAGTTGACCCATCTACTGTTCACTGAAACCTCATCAGAAATGGTCTCTGTGGAAGGATGCCTGTCAAGAAGCCATTCTCAAAGAAGGGAAATAAGAACTGGACTGAAATCTAGCGGCAACAGCTCATACGGAGTGATGAATCCAGCTTTTACATTTCTGGTTCAAATCATCAAAAGTATATACCGAGGAGGTGAAGCAGTGTGGGATCATCTTGACAGAGAACAGAACAACTGAAAGAAGAGCTTTCAAAGTCTTTCAAGAAGCCTGGAGAACTATTCTTAAAGCCTGCTTAAAAAAATGACAAGAAAGCTTACTGAAGATAGTTCAGGCTGTGTTAAAGAACAAATATTGTCTTTCAAGCTCATTAGAATTGCACAAACTCTGTTTTTGCCTTATATGCTCTATTTACATTTTTGTTTGCACATGTTTTCCTAGCAAAACACAAAGAAATGAGGGTTGGCTCAAGACGTTTGTGCAGCACTGAATTCTAATGGACTAAATGCCACATGATTCCCACAAACCTAAGTACCAGCAATCCCTTCATAGCTCACTGGGTGAATGCAGCACTGGTGGTTGATGCCATGTTTATGGCTCTCTTTAAATAAATAAATAAATAAATA
>NW_024582587.1:13971-60955 GCF_018398535.1 Haplochromis burtoni | reverse complement strand
TATCATCATCCAGAGTGAAATAAAGCAGGGAAAAGCATGTTTTTGAAACCACAAACTGTATCAGAATTGCTTTTTAAATCACTGAGATATCATGCAAATGTAAACATGCTTCATCTTACATCCAATATGTTAAATGCAAAAAAACCCACTGTGTTCGAAGACAGCCCATACTACATTACCTCCAGAAAAAAATGTATTTTTCTTAGAGAAATATGCAGTCTTGCTCCAAGTTTAACAGAAAATCTGCCAAGAAAACCAATCGCTTAAACAAATTTTAAAACGTCTTGTCTGAAGGGGTCAAAACAGGCGTCCTTAAAGTATTTTAGTATTTCGTGTCTCATATCTTTTCTTCCACACTGCTGTGAAAGTATGAAAACGACTTGACATTTTAATCAACCCCTCTGCTTTCTAACTGAAGGCGTTAAGGCTTCATCTGCAATATTAAAGCCATTCATTTACACAGAATTTAAATCCCATTTCAAAACATTTTTTCAATGTTTTAATTAACACAGAGCCATTAGCAAAAAGTACATTTTAATATCAAATGCAGTATAACCGTTACCCTACAATATTTCTCAACATTTCTTTGTATGAGAGAGTGACGCCCTGCATCAATATAAGATTTAGGAAGTGGCCCGTTCCCTTTTGCCAACATTATCATTGTGTTTTAAAATATGTGACAGTAACCCACTGCTTTTCAGGGCCTAACTTTACGCCAATTTACCTACCTTTTCTGTGTATCTTTGGATATTTAACCTTTTTTCTACCTTTCCCCTAATCAAGCTGGCAAACTGTCCACAACACATATACCATACCTGACCTGCCTTACTATGCTACAAATGTTCCATCATTTATTTGAGACTGATGACCTCTGTGTCTGGCTGAAATCCTCCAGATGGCAAAGATTGTAAGTAGTTTCCATCACTAATGCCGAGTGAATGATTTTTGAGCCCATGCTGACCTGATGTAACACCATAGCAAGCATGGTTAGCATGGTGAAAACTACTGAAAGCAGGATAGGATTGCCTGTGTTAAGGCAAATTAGCGTTATGTGAATGCTATCCACTGAATATGGGTCGGAACCTGTTGTGCTGCCAGATGTCTTGAGTGCATAAGGCAGGACTGTATGGCCCCGCTGTTTATCAGTGTATGCGGAAGTCCTCGGACAGATCAGAGTGAAAAAAGACCCAACATTAACTCTCATTCGACTGGCTGAGAGCTCTCTGAATCACTGGGTTTCATGGATAATTACTTGTAAACCATGTGACATTTGAATTAAGCACCTAATGTGACAGCCAGCTCTGGCGTAAAAATGACTTCCAAATCACCAGTTGATATTTTTGTTAGAAAACTGTCACTGTGGCACAACTTTTGCACATTTTGTCTTTTTTCTATTCACCTTTTAACATAAAGCCACAGTTTTTCAGAGGTACAAATTATGAGGTAATGCAGGTTGCAGGCCCTCTGCAGCCACAGCATTGCACAATAGATAAAAAAAATAGCCAAACTCTTCACAAACATAGTGAAGCTCTTAGCAGCTAAAGAGCTTGGTATTTCTGCTAAGAGCTGGAGGAGACCAAAACTGAACAAACATAATGAGGAAGATCAGACTGATCAAGTGACAATGCATAACTTACAACATAGCTAATGTGGCTGTGGTTGCCAACAGATCCCCCCAGCGATAGGTTTGCTATGGTTAAAGTATGCCTGTGCTATGTTTTCAGCGTATTCATTTGACCCCGAGGGTACAAACTAAAGTACTAAATAGTAGACACAAACAAACAATAGTGGTAAACTGATAGTTACACATTTTAGATTGCATGCTATTGTCTCTGCGTGTTCCAGCACCAGCCTACAAGTTAAAGTGATGATGAATTTAGGAAGGCATCTCTTAAAATAGCACCCAACAGTTCCTTGCATCATCAAATTCAAATAGGTACTTGGCAAAAAGGAATGCAGGTGAAAGTAAGTGTGGGCATTTCATGGGAAAGCATTCAGACAACGTGAGTCAGTGGCCGATACAAGCATCACTCTCTGCCTCATTAGCTTTGGATGAATGAAGGTTCAGGGCGAAGAGCCGTCGAGGCTTTAGCTGGTCCCACAAAAGCAGAAACACAAACACTTTCATTTTTCTCTGATTTTTCTCAGTGTTGTAGTTTTTACCAACTAGCTTTATATAATCTAATATCCTGAGAACATGCAAAGCCCATTAATATCTACTTTTGGCTGGTACTGGTCACGCCTATTTACCTTTCAGTCATGGATGTGACGATCATTGATGGTGGTACTGACAAAAGCTGAACAAACAGCAAACTTCAACTTGAGTTAGTCTAAGGCAAAAGAACAAAAGACAGCACAGATAGGACCCCATTCATTAGGTCTCACATATTCTCATCCATGAGGGAAGGCCGAATCCCACGAGAAGAGCTGTGTTGGAGATAAAGCCCACCGTGAAAAAAATCCTATTCTGTGCCAAGTCAGTTAATCCAAATTAACTCCGCCAAGGCTTTCCTAACACCTCTACACCTGTCAGTTTGGCCTGGGCTCTCAGCCGAGCAGCAGCACTATAATCATCCGGCATCCACAGGAGAGGAAATTATTCAGGAAAGTGTTCAAGATTATTAAAAGAAATCAGAAAATGCTGCCTAAAATCAAGGATGTCTTAAGAAATTCAATGAGGAAAGTACGTTTCTCACAGAGAGAAAGTGAGAGAGAAGGGAGAAAACTGAGTGTCATAGAAGAATCGGTGGAAATCAGAGAGCAGCAGCTTGCATGAATGTAAGAAATGAAAATGTACCTACTGTAAAAGAAAGAAATCACTTCTACTGTGTTAAGAAGAAAGGTTTTCAGCAAGATTTCATCTTAGTGAGATATTGAATAATTTTAAAATGTGATCACCTTCCATATGCTGGAAGCTCCTCAACAACTGATAACGTGGTTATGGCAACCGTCGAGGTTGAGAGGAAAAGAGGAAAAGGTGAAAGACAGCAGAGATGAAGGAGAGCTAGCAGGCAGAAAATGAAAAGGGGAGGTGTGAAACTGTCATTCTGAGCATAATCTCATATCAGTTTCAGAATACAAATGAATTATGAAGACGTCTTTGATGAGTTAATTGATAGTTCTAATCATTCATTTTGACCTTGTCTAATTTAGCAGAATATGATGTCAGGCTAATGAATAAAAACTCTTAATTATGATCTGGTACTGCAAATAGTAAGATAATGTATCAAATACAGTGAAATACAGCTGTGAAAAAACTATAAAGAAGCATGATTTATATAACTTCATGCACACCAGTCAACATTAAAGTCTCTGACAGATTAAATGAATAACCCTGATAACTGAACATTGAACCAAGGCTGTTGGTATTTATAAAGATGCTTCTGAGATAAATCCCTCCTATAAATGTTACTGCATTCTAAGCAGCAACTACGCCCATGGCAACAGCACTCCCCGATGACAGCGGCCTCAAACACTACACTGCAAAGAGCTTAAGGCACTGAACTGGCCCCACCAAAAACCCCACAGGACTCAAAGGATTCGCTGCCATTGTCCCTGAGCCAGACTCCCAGAACAAGTCCTTTATCTATGCTGCAACATGTCAGAGGTTTTCTGCGGGGGAAAAGAGGGAGTTCACACAATATTATGCAGGTGGTTTTAATATTGCGCCTCATCGGTATGTGCTTGGGCTCAGTGGAATTTGAAAGAATTCAATAACAGCGTGGCAAACTGTTTTATGTTTAAACTGAATTTGAAATCTTTCATTCACAAATTTTATCCATGTTTTACTTCACTGAAACCTATTTGGCATCAATTACTTCTTAAAGTTGCCCTGCCTAAGTCTCAACAAGCTTTTCATACCTGGATTTGGGCACTTTGTCCAACTGTTCCTGACGGAGATTCTCAAGCTCAGACAAACTGAATTTTGAACTGTTATCTTCAGGTCTCTGCACACATGTTTAAGTCTCGGCTTTAGCTGCAACCCACCAAGGATGGTCAGAAACTGTTTCTGAGGTCTAATCAGTATTGT
This sequence comes from Haplochromis burtoni, assembly GCF_018398535.1. NCBI lineage: Eukaryota > Metazoa > Chordata > Actinopteri > Cichliformes > Cichlidae > Haplochromis > Haplochromis burtoni. The sequence goes on along the minus strand of NW_024582587.1, from coordinate 56,925 downwards.
GCCAAAAGGTGAACCATCTGGATGAAAACTGCTATAGGACGTCTAATTCAAACTAGGGTTTGAATCTAAAACGCTGCTTTTAAGAAAACATGAAGGAGACATTTCATCTGCTGGTGAAGATCATGCGATCAAAAGCTCAAGACCAAAATAGACTTTAGGCTTAATCAGTTTGCATTAAAGAGATTTTTGCTTTCCAGTAATGAAAATGATAATTTGGTGTAATTGCATCTGTAAGATATCAGCAAACAAAACATTCTCAAGTGATTTTCGTAAAGCTATTTCCAATGACTTACAAACTGCATCTAAACGGAAAGAAGCTGCGCTCCACATAGCTGAGGCAGATGTGAAACAATAAGGAATGATGGAAAGAAAAACACTGCTCACAATTTTTTTCAGGATTCTTACCATTCTTTCAGATTAAAAAGACAGCTGAGATCTTTGGCAAATAATAACGGTCTTAATTTTATTCAGTCCTACGTGTGATCTCTGGCACAAACACTCTCAAATGCTGTCAGATAATCACTGAACTTGATAGCTAGACAGATCAGCTTTGTCAGCGTCCTGGATGTGTTGTACCAGGACTGTAGTTATATCACAAATCCAAAAATCCACATACTGTACCAAAAAAAGAAAAAATACTATTACCCCGACTCTGTCAGATTATTATATCCAAAGCTTTGAAGGAGGAGGGGAGGAGGAAGAGATTAGAGAGGCTCATTTATAGCACAGCTGTGCTTGAAAAAAAGAGTCCTGTCTTGACAAGTATTGATTTGTAACCTTTCACAGGATGATAATAACCTGAGAGATGCTGTCCCTTCGGGCCTGCCGGAAAAAAATAATAGGGAGAACGCCACAGTGTGTTCCCTATTTTCACCTAGCTAGGGTGAACATTTAGGCACTTTATGAGTGTCAAGCCATTACATTTTCTCATTAAAAAGCAATAGTGTTGAGGGTGAGAGAAGATCGTTTTCCTTGCAGTTAAGTTCCTTACATGACACTTTTTGTTACCATAACAAAAAAGGATGACAGAGAAAGAATTCCACACTCATGAAAAAATAAGCAGATTTCACATTAGTTAAAAACTGCAGACTTAGTGTAGGATCAAAAATGTGGGCAGGGACATAAGAAGCTTTAATCGGTGAACAATCTGAGTGGCTAATGCAGAGCAGCGTAGTACAACTCGTCCGCGTGTGGATCTAAAAAGGGTTTGGCCTGTGTTCATCTCCATGCACTCGTAGCCACAGTTAAATAGCATAGTGAGAAGTCCAATCCCACAGTGCAGCTTAACCAGTTATCCGCACTAACAGCACGCGACCTCCTGCGGGTTCCAATGAGGGATGCATAACAGAAAACTACCCCAGCAGGTTGAGAGCTTTCTGTTTATGCCGGTTATGAAGTTACGTTTGTACTTGGGGGATTTAGCTGATGCCACGCACCTCACTTCCCCCCCCCCCACTTTCCTCCCCCAGCTGCTGTTTGAACCAGATTTCAACACCACCGCAGTTCTGATGTATGTCGTGCCCTAGAAACCACTGCCGAGTGGCTTAGCCTGACCTCGATAATTCTAGACAGGCCACATCAATGGCTGCTGGGCAAACAGGGGGACAGTGGTCACAGTCAGCATTGTTAAAACACTTGTCACTGGGGGCCAGAGTGAAGAAGCTGGCTCTGAGCCATGTGCAGGACTGGTGGACATAAACAGACATTTATCTTGTATTTGGAGTGATTTACAAGAATTTCAACAGCACTTCATGATTTTATTATATGAATTCTCAATTCTTCCATAAATAGAAAAAAGGTAAAAGCTATAAACCATGCTTCAGTGTGTTTTATTGAAGCATTTGATAACTTTATATTTACCAGGGAAAACACCAGGGAGCATTTTGCAAGAGTAAAGAAGCATATGGAGAAATATGTAGTAACTATACAATTTCTTAATTACAACAAAGAGTAAAAGCTAGAGTTAACAGCAACCTAGATTCAGTTTTCTCTGCCAGGTCTGATGCTAACATCATCTCCATTAATTCTCCATCATATTTCTTATACTTCAAACAAGCCAAGAGGTCTCCTTCAGGTGCCAGGCATCACTGGTTTGGATGTGACTTGCACAGTAACAATGAGGTCAACAACGAGGTGAAACATGAGCGCAGGCTTCCAGGTCTCATGTAGTTATGTAATTTGCTGGATGTACAATGTGTGCATGCATGTGTCTGCGTGGGAGAGACAGAGAAAGACAGCAATCTGGGCACTGAGTGCAGGTCCCAGCCTGCTATAATTAGCTCTCTTTCGCTAAACCGATTAATCTCTAACGCCTGGACAGTAGTTCCCACTTACTCTCACACACTGACACATATAAACACAGACTCGTGCTGTAAGTATGCGCACAGGACATGACCTGTTGAATGGCATTTACCTCAAAGCATGTGACATACAGCTAAAAAACTGATAGAAATAATTTGCATATGTGCTTCCTCCCACAGCCAAAAGAGCCAGCGTTAATTGCTCACTGATTGGTTTAGCAAATCTTCTTAAAAAAAAAAAAAGAAAAATCAAAAATAAGCATCACGTCAGGGGATAAGTAACGGCAATAAAAATGCTATCAGGCAGTGATAATATGAAATGTTTTAATGTGAAGAAATTATGATTTATTTGTGACAAACCAAATATAATTTTATCAACCATTACCAAATTTCAGGCACCAAATTCCTTATGAATCCACATTCTGCAACCAAAACAAATCAAGCAAGCCAATTTAGAGATATGAACTTTTCACAACTGTGGGACTAAACTAGTGCATAGTATCATTTTCTAGTGTAAGTTCAGTGGATAGGTTGATACATACTTCAATAATAATGTGAAAAACAAGACACTGAGTTTAGTACAGAACTCAGAACCAACTGAAAAATAATAAACATGTTCCTGCTGCTTCACTCCTTGGACTTCTAATCAAGCCCAGATTGCACCTGTACACCTGCATTGTGAGGCAGTGGATCTAAGCATCAACCTCAGTCACTGTAAAACTGTGCTCCTGTTCCTGCGCTGCAAGAAACATCCCTCCCAGGAGGGTATTTCTTTTCTGAGTCATTCAAATATAAAAGAATTGATAACAGAGTTCAATTTTGCTGCCTGCGCTTGAAGAACACCTGGAACCTGTGTAAAGTGCAGCAAATCCATGTATCTGAAATCATCATCTTTTGCCATAACTGGCACGTGCAAAAAATATTATCTGATCACGAGATTTCAAAATGGAAAGCTTGGTGCTAATTGGAAACCTTTTAAGTTCTCTTATCACCAGCCAGTAAAAGTCATTTGAATAATGCCTGTGTTCCCCAGATGCTTTGAGATGGAATCTGCGAGAATCCTCCCTCCCCTGTGCATCACTGTCAGTCTTCCTGCTCCATCCCATCGACCTCATGCCTTAAGTTAATATTACTGAGTCCAAAAGAAGGTCTTCTGTGCAGGTAATTAATGTTTGAAGCAGCTTATGCAAACTGTGGAGATATCTTTGTGTTTCTATGTATTTGACTATGTGCAAACATTTTACTTTACTGCAAATCCACAAAAGCTGCCAAAAAAATTTTCACGCACAAGTCACTTTTCACCTTAACCATTTAATCCCACCAGCAACAACTGTTGCTGTTTTGCCCCCTATTACATTAATTAAAAAATAAACATACTGTGTGTAGGGGAAGTCTAAGAAGTAAAATGCATGCACTTATTTTGCAGGGAAAATTTGGGGATTAAATAGGTTAACTTAGAACCTTTAATTCAAACTAAAAATCAGTCCTAGCAATCATTTTCATATTATATTTATATGCATGATATAAAATAAGGTTATAAAATTCAATAGGGAACTCATAGATCTCTGAAAGAGAAATTTCTCCTTTCTAAAATTAAAAGCAAAAACATTTACACTCATAGCATTCACTAAACTTAAGCTAGCTACCAGAGGTGGCAAAAGTACAGTAAAAGCACTGAATCAACTTCTTTACTAAGTGACAGTGAAAAAGTGCACACTTTGAAATGTACTCAAAATAAGAAAGTCAGAAGTAGCTCCTTAAGTAGCATTAAAAAGTAGCATTTCTATCATCTATTTGTATGCAAATCTATCTAAACTTCGTGCTATATTATGACATATATATTTGCCATCACACCTAAACAGGAAAATGAGCACAGTGAGTGGTTAAAGTGGGATTCGGAATGTCGGGGAACCCTAAGGTTGGTTGTATTGACTCAGCATGAGGAAAAGAATTACACTCACAATCATTTCTACTTGCTGCTCTTTGTGAATGCACACAATTGAATTCAGCAAGATGTAAGCTGAGCTACCTTAGCTAATTTCCATTTACTACACCAACAATATTCTGTATATTATCTCTATATTAGATTGTATACGGTTGGTATAAAGTTGGTACAAAGGTGGGATTCAGTGATTTAATCTAAGGATCATCTTCTTAAATGGAAATTAGTCTACCACACTTGATGTAACCCAACACTGACTAGTCCAACATACTGTTTTACTATAACTTCAACACAATATAGCAAGCTCTTTATCCCATATGAACTACTAACTAAGTATTTTCATGCAACATTTGAATAACACAAAGTTAGTATACCTGGTTTGTTTTGCAGGTCATTTCACAAAATAAAAAGGCATAATGTATCAAAACATTACGTGCAATCTTTAAATTTGCAGTTTATCAAGTGTCACTGAGCAGCCCTTTAAATCTAACCTTACTTCTTCCTCCCCTCTCTTGTCTTTCTTATATCTTCTTCCATCTTTGAGTGAACTTATCTCACTTTCTCTCACTGGAAATCCAGCAGCTGGATCTTTAGCTAGGAGCACACTGTGCGACAAACTGCACACAAACAGGCTGTGTGTTTGCTAAGGTTTGTTGATCTAATAAAAATGTTGTAAAAATGTTGTCTTTGAAATTAAAAAAAAAAACAAACAAACAAAAAAACTAGCTTTATGCCAGCTCCTCTTCTATAGCGCTAGCCAAATGCTAAAGTACCAAGGCCTGCAGTGTTCTGCACCACTTTAACTCCAGAGTATAGATGCTATATGTGATACTTTTCTTGTAGCATGTAAACCATAGGCTGTAAAAAACAAGAATCATAAAGTGACCAAAGGAAACAAATTCATCCAACATAAAGTTTTAAATCCTAAAGCAATTTTCTTAAAGCAGAACTCGACTTAAATTTGCTAAATAACATCTATCGAGTTGTAAACATGCACCAGTGTTGAGATAATGTAATCTTACAGTGAGTCTTGGCAGAACATGGCTGCTGCCATAATGATGACTGATTATACTGTAGTACTCAGAGTCTGTTAGAAGAGAGCACAGAGCACGCAGAGAGCATGTAATACAGCCAAATATGAAAACGGCTGTTACTTCTATAAGTTCTCTGTCATAATGGAAAATTATTATAAATGGCTGCCTATTATGACTCGTGCTCCAGATCCAGTGGTAATGGTTACTTATGCACCCTGTACTCTTATGCCTAGTCAAGCCCAAGTTAAATGAGTTTTCAACTGAATGCAACGTGCAGCATCATTGTGATTCACAGAAAAATATCCTTGCCAAATAGATCACAAAAAGGTTTAACAAGGTAATAGGCCAGGCAGCATCATTTAATTAATCCCTTCTAGCAGCAGATGGGCATCGGCTTAGTAGCTCCTAGGAAAAGCTAATGCATTTTTGCACTCACTGTAATAATGGTCGTGATTGCTCAGGAGAATGGGGCTCCGAGGACTGATGTAGACAGACCATGCAGAAAATCAAAAGTGCCTCCAGGTCGAGGGTTTGTGTAACTTTGAGGATATAATGTCAAGAGTGCACACAGATGAATGCAGCCTCACCTCCTAATTGTCTAGACAAAGAAAATCCCCTTGGCTACAAGGCAAAATGTTGTGGAATACTCTAAAACTTTACACTTTGTTGAAAGATCGCTACTTTTATGAAAGAAATTATTTTACAAAGTTCAGCCATATATTAATTGAGCAGGACTGTGTACATAGGTTCTCGCCAGGTACTCCAGCTCCCTCTCACAGTCCAAAGGCATGCAGTTAGTGGGTTAGGTTAATTGGTAACTCTAAATTGCCCATAGGTGTGAATGTGAGTGTGAATAGTTGTCTGTCTCTATGTGTTAGCCTTGCGACAGACTGGCGACCTGTCCAGGGTGTACCCTGCCTCTAGCCCTAAGACAGTTGGGATAGGCTCCACCCCCCCGCGACCGTTAAAAGGATAAGCGGAAGAGAATGGATGGAGGAACTCAACTAGTAATACTCTGAAATTTAGGAATACCCTGTTTCAGAGTGATACTAAACAACTAGTATGAAGGTACTCTATCTCTCCATCCATCTATCAGTTTCTTTTCTCATACAAAATTTAACCCTATACTGTGAATATCTTAAGCTAAATGCCCCCGAATTACACAGTGGTACGTCAATATATTCCACTTTCAAATCAGCTTTTGTTTTTTGAGAGGAATTGTTGAGCTCACATAACTTCTTCTGTACAGTTAACCAAATGACATTTTTCAGTGCAGAAAAACAGTTAAGCTCTGTGAAAAAAACAACTGTGCTACAAGTTTACACTGGTCAGTTATGGCTGCCACTAAAAATAGCACCGTCTAAAACAGCACATTCCTTTGTATACAGGTACAATTTTGACTGGCTTCATTAAATAGTATAAAGTTAAACATACAAAAACAAATTCAGCTGATTCTGAGGAGTCAGGCGATACTCAGGCTGAACTATTGTAATCCCTTATTATTAACAGTTGTAAGAGTTGAGGCCCCTCTCCTATGGAATCAGCTCCCATTTTTTGGATTTGGAAGACAGCCTCTCCACTTTTAAGATAAGGGTTAACATTTTTATAAAGCTTAGTTAGAGCTTGATCAGGTGACCCTGAATCCTCCCTTAGCTTTGTTGCTGTTGGCTCAGGCTGCTGGGGACTGCTGGTTTTGACTGATTTCTACCTGCCCACTTTCACCAAGTGCTTGCTCAGAGAGAATCATCAGATTATAGGGTATCTCTGCTAACCTTACACCTTAAAGTGCTTTGAAACAACTCTATATAATTCTATAGCATATATAGCATATATAGCAAATAGCACAGCCGATATTCATGTGCTTAAACAGAAGTCTGTGCATGTTTTGCAGTGTTTTAGTGAGGAGGATTGTTCAGAGAACAAATGTGAAAATTAGACATACTTGAGAGACACATTGTATTAGCGTAGTGGATGCTCACTGAGAATAATCTGCCTCCCTTCCTCCAAATTTCCTCTGAACGTTACCAGGGTTACAGCAGTCCCGAGATTTCACACGCACTGCTTCAGCTTCCATCGTGTGCCAGTGAGGCTTTGCTCTGCACAAGAACCGAGCACAGTGTTGCATATGAATTGTTAGTTAAAGTAAATCACTTGTAGCCAAGACGTGTCCCAAATGGATCACACAGTGGAATCAAGCAGTAGCGTATTTTGACTCATGAGGAGAGCTAGGTTTCAAGCGTAGATGCATTTATGTACAGAGAAGCATCAGGACTGGTTTTAACAAAGTGCCGAGATAAAAGGCAGTGAAAAAAGAGAAAAGAGAGTGTGACTTTGTCTCTTCCCTTAACAGCTCGGTGGGTTTGCCTATATTGCAAGGTGAAGCACAGGGCATCCATGCTCACTTATTTGGCTGTGCATCATCCAGAGCCATTCCAGGCTATTAATTATAGATGGCTAATATAAGGTGGCAGGAATTCCTCAGAGGTTTGTCGTCATATCCGATCCTCCTTACAACCAGAGCAGATTTGAGACTGAGTCCATGTATTGCACTTTATATTCAGTGTTTGTAAGAAAGTAAATGCAAGCACCAATGGCACTACAACTGTGAGAGATTGGTGGTTCATAACCACTAGAATACGTAGTGAAAAAGAGTGACTGAACCCTACTTATCTGGAGCACATGCAAGAACCTCTCAATTCACTGGTTTCCTCCAGTATTATGAAAGCAGCTGAGCCTTTTTCAGCTTCCTAAACAACATTTTTAAGCTCAACAGCCATCATGGAAACTAAAGAGGTCTGTATATAGGTTGGCATGTGTAGGAGCCCCTTACACCCAATGGGCCTTGACTAGGTTGCAAAACACAGCAAATCAAAGACACTAGCAGGGGCTAGAGGCACAGAGGCGTGTGGGATTCCTTCTGGGGGCTGCAAAGACTCATTTAATCTCTCCATACCTCCCTGTCCTCAACAGCTGTTGGGAGATGGAGGGGTTTAAGACGCCACAGGCTGAGGCCCATAAGAGCAGATTAGGATGGAACAAGAAGGAGGAGGAGATGAGGGGGAGGATGGCGGGGGCGATTTTTCATCACAAGTTGCAATGTTGAAGCCCTGTCAATCATTCGGGCAGAGAAATGGGTGCTTAGATGGAGGTGAAACATGGGCGTGCAATACTGTACCGTCTATGTGGGTCAACTCAATATGCGTTGAGCTCTGACAACTGGCTGCCTCTTGGCATCTTTTAACAAATGTCACGATTAAGGGGAATGTTTTCACAGGGTTTGTTGTGCTTTGCTCTGTATGCAAAAGAGCTGCTCAGAATATTCATACGCTGTCCCGAGCAGCTGAACACAGATTGCAGACCCAGCGGGAGCAGTTACAAAAAAGGGGGAGAGACATGCAAGAAGATGGCATGGCATTTGGAATTGGTGTCAAGCTGAACTCAGATATATCTTGCCTGTGGCCATCCAGTTAAATCTGCAGCTCTGTAGTATACATCCTATGTACTTTTAAACAAGCTGGTTTAGCTGGTGCAGTAAAAAAAAAGGAAATCACACATTAACATTACAGCATTGTGTTGCAAGAGGAGATTATCTGAGGGCATTTCGAGCTGTGACCGTTATTGCCTGAAACGCTTCACAGTCTAAAGGATTAGAAACTTGTTTAGCCAGTTGACTTCACTGTATTAACCTAATCTGCACCATCTTCCTATAATCTCAGCAGGACAATACAAGGCAAACAAACCAAAATGACAAAGCACACCAGCGCAGGAGCAAATTTAAGGGGGGTGCGGGTAATGTACTGCTTTTCACCTTGTGTGCCCCAGTGCATAATCCTGATCAGGGAAAACATGCTGTGATTCTGCACAGATCCTGACATTTGCAGTGCCCAAAGCTTACAGCGAATTGCAGCCCTCTTGTCTGCCCTGCTACCAGAGCTCCAGTGAGGTAATTGGGGTTATATCACTTGTCACAGAGTTTAATTATTTTCTGATTCTTTCTGCATATTAAACCGGACTGGCAAAGGAACATCTGGGGGTTTAATAGTAATGGGGTGAAGTGTACGTTTGCGGTAGAAGTGAATATGGTCCTAACATATGGGCTGGGATTATTACACTTGGGCTGTGGAGCTTAAATTAATGCAGTCAGCAAGGTCAAACAGGGTTGCTGGTGCAGTCACATGAAAATTATAAGTCTCCTCGTTTTTTGTTATAAAGGCTCTGCGTTTGGCAAAGATTTGAAGGTCGGGAATGAAGATCTAGGTTGAGATAGCACTTCTTCAAGAAGAAAAATGAAAAGCACTCTTTTTATTTCAGAAAAACATCATAATTCAATCTTGAGCCAGATTAGATTTTTTGGAATTATTTAAAAAGAGCTTTGACTTTAAAGAGTTATACACATCTAAAATGTCATGAAAAATTGGTTATTACTGTTTAAAAAAAAGAAGACTATTTGGGACAAATAATATTTGAAAGCACTAAAAGACTGTGCAAGTAGTTTCTCTCACACCGAAGAAATAACATTTCTTTTGATGTCATTCAACTCTCACTGACGTCCCAAAGAGTAGTAATTAATTCTACAGCAGCCAATTTAAAAAATACAACTCAAACTGTTCATGAAAGAAAATGATTTTTATGAAGATGATGACAACTGATGTATGATTGTTTTCACTGGTGTAACTGAACAAAATGAAAAGCTTCAATGCTTCCACTCAAATCCCCATCCATTATCACAATCAGAACTGAAATCCACTGGCTACATAGTGTGCTGCCTGTCTGTAAATATATCATATCTATTTATTAGGGGTGCAACGATACACAGAATTCACGGTTCGGTTCGATACTTTGGTGTCACGGTTCGATATTTTTTCGATACAAAAAAAATGTTCATGCCTTTTTAATTTGTCATTTATTACAATTATAAATATGCAGTTGCTGAAACAACAAAGTAATAAAAAATAAATCTATCTGATGGAGAAATCACTCATCTTTGGAAAAGAGAGTTTATTACAGAGAAATGGCTCTTTCCAAAATTAAAGCTATACTATCCGCTTCTTCTGAGCTATATCCTCAGCAGCACATTAAACATATCAGGTCCCCATAAGGAGAATCATGTGCTAACGGCTGTCTAAATGAGTCGGGTAAAGTTTGTAGCATGCTGCTTGTTGTTTTCTGCTTCCACTTGTCTTTGCACTAGGATGATGACGGCGTAAATGTGCAGTCATATTCATTATGTTCCTACTAGTGCTGTCAGCATTAATCTGAAATGAAGTCAACGCCACAACACGGCAAATCTCCCTTAACGAGCTGCCACGGATCGCCCCGAGCATGGGGCTGGACAGCGTCAACACCTTAACGAGCAAACTGCGCTAAGGCAGTAGTTCCCACCCATGTAATTGAGCATTGCGTGGCACATCCGACATACTGTTTTACCTTTGTCCATGATGCGCTTACCTTAAGGGTCATACTTCACATGAAGACCAAAATAGTTCCAAAGGCCAGATCTGAATGAGGGTGGGGGAGGTTCAATTTGCCATGTTGCAACGAGCTTAGCTTCTGTCTTGCTAGCTTGCGCTGCGCTCAGTGGATCTGCGCTCGACAGTGCAGCTTAGGCGGAGTAGTCGAACACAGATCCACTGAGCGCTCAACACAGACAGCATCGTCAGAAGAAAAGTTGATAAAGTAAATTAAAAATTTTGAATTGTTCGATACATATGCGTACCGAACCGAAAGCACTGTATCGAACGGTTCAATATCGATACGCGTATCGTTGCACCCCTACTATTTATCTACCTGGTGAATGTGAACAAATGCACTGATGTTGATTTCCTTTAACAGACTGACAGGCTGCTTAATGCGCATTAAACAATGTTAACTGAGGAAAGCAGATCATGTTGGAATCGGAGCATTAACAAAAAATCAAAAACAAAGAAAGAGAAGATTTCGTGGACGACTGACTTCATACATAAATTGCTAAAGCTACTATGAAAATCAGAAAACAGCAGAGGGCTACACTGGCACATTGTTCACTGTTATGTTAGAGTTATGAAGAAGCCATTTACATATTACATTTTGTTTCATGGAGGCATTATCCATATGCAAATAAATAACTAATCACAGCTGCTGCGTTAGTCTTTGACTGCACAAAAATCTGATTTATGAATGTGAGGCTGACTAGCCAATCACCAGTCATGACCAATCAGCTGAAATCCAATCTCAGTCAGCTGAGGCTGGTTCTCCTTAAACAAAAAATGAGTTAAAAGACTAGAACTGATAGAGATGAGGGAACTATAGAGTTGAGTGGCAATATGTGCGAGTAACAGCTTAACAACATTAAATGCTATTGTTTGCTCTACTTGATCTACTCCAGTAATACTAAAAACAATCTTTCAACTACTAATTTGTTTGTTTTTTTATCTTTAGTTTCAGATGCCTGTCATCACACCACCGATCATCTTCTAAGAGAAAGGGAGTTCTGTAATGTAATCTGTGCAGGTTATAAAGCCTAATTTCACGCACATGTCTCATGATCCAATCTATGGTCGCCTGTATTAAGTGACAGGTTTAAACAAATCTTGCTTGCTTCTCATAGTGTGTAAAACTAGATATGGAGATAAAATACCATGCACGCTCATAATATGATAAGCACTGAGACTGAGAAGAGGAGAAGGAATGCTGCTACAAATGTAAATTAATTCATGCCGAGCCTGCACATAGTGATCTCCTCGTCTAAGAAGGAGAGCTCAGGCATATGTCATACAGTGTGTCAGTGCACATTCACAGATAAATTAACACACACAATCCTGTAACAACGCCCGTTACATCACTCACTGTAACAAATTCTTTGGGCTAAATGGGTCCCAGTGGGAAATGACTTCGTCCTCTACCGTGCCATGCAGGCAACACCGAGGGATCAGTTACCATTCAATCCCATCATCCACTGCATCCATCCCCACCCCACATCACTCCCTCTCATTCCCTCAGAGCCCTCCTCTGCTCTTTCCTTTACTCGTTGTCATTCATGGCTCTGGCATCTGTGTGAAGTGAAGGGGGTGGGGGGTTGTTTATGACAGGGTGACATAGTGTTTTGATATCAGTGTATGAAGGATGAGTCATTTAGCGATACTGAATGAATCTTATATTCAAGTGCTTGTTGAAATACAGCCTAAAAAACATTTAGTGTGGTATTCTTAACAAAATACCATTTTAGTGCCTCAAATCAATATTTTTGTATAAAAATGTCAGAAAGTGACTATAGCTAGAGAAAATAATAAATATTTAATAATATTATTGCAATGGATATGATCTGAATGGATCAAGTGTTTAACAGTATTCCAACTTGTTTTGATTTTATAGCCAGCAGGCTGCTTCTGTGATCCGATTATATTCCACAGAAATATATATCATATATACCTCGTGCTGCATATGAAAAACACTAACATGAAGGTCAGGGCTCTGATCCTTAAATGTGGTCATAGACTAACATGCTGTTACCAGGTCTGCTTCTTTTTAAAGCAGTTTGAGAATGCTGGATGACGTTATCGCCAATAAGAGTGCACACTTATGGTAAAATAAATGGAAAAACAATGACAAAACAATGATCAACCCTCCAAGCACGCACTGCGATATTAGCTTGAATTCACATAAGTCTCTTCTACATGTCTGTTTATGCATTGTTGAGCTCATATTACTGCTAATTAGATATTGTCAGTGATGCTATTATGCTGGATTTGTTCTTGATGCTATTTTCGCTGATGGATGCTAAAGACTCTTTGGAATGCTTTTCAATTATGTCTTTTTAAAAGGTAGCTTTATTGCATCAGCACTTTTCAGAAAAATTAAAATTTGTTTAACACGGCAATTTTCACTTCAGTGTCAATGAAATATTCTGGCTCCTGTGCTCGTTCAGCAGTCAGTTAGTTTTAGTAAAGTCACAACATCTTTGACTAAATATTTGTTTTCTATACAAAATTTTTACTTTGTAACTGACAGATTTCTCCTATAAATTAGTGTGTCTGTTAAGATGACGTGATGGTGGTGGATAACCCACTTTTGGCTATTTGACTCAGACACTTTACACTCGCTCAAAGCAAGTCATCTCACAAGGGTAAGAAGTTTTAGGGTTGCACATATGTGTTATGGTTACTGCTTGTCAAAGTGGTCCAAAGAAATTCGTTTATGGTATTTCTTTCTTACAGAAATAACTTTATATTCTGTTTGTATTCTATTTCGAGGCTTTTGGTAATCGTCTAAGATTATAAGCAACTAGGTAACTGCAACAAGTCAACAATTCTGTCCACAGAATTCATCTAAAACAGTCAAGGTGTGACTGAAGTGCAAACTTTAAGCTTTAACAGGTTTTACAGAAGTATTTCATGAACTGTGTAGAAGTTAATGCCGTTCTATACACACTGTCCCATTTATAGAGGCAAGTATGAGTTTTGTTTTCAGTGCTTGGATCAAATGTTTTTGTGGTTAGTGACTTACTGAAGTCTAGAATCCATAGACATCAGGAAATGCTGATGCTTTCCTTGTGTCTGACGCTTTCCCAGGGCTTTAGGTGTCTATGCATTCAGTTTTGTCTTCACTAATGAAAACATAGTCTGCTGAATTGAGATCAGATGACTGACCTAGTCATTGAAGAAATTCCTGTCCCTGCCTTGAGAAACTCTTGAGTTGCTCTGTACACTTCAGAATTTATCCTGCTACTTCTTTCAGCAGTCATATCATCAAAAAACATTAGTGGCCCAGTTCCAGTGACAGCCAAACATCATCATGTTATAATCATGTCTGACAGATGATTTGGCGTGCTTTGGATCACGAACTGTTTCTCTCCTACATCATACTTTTATCTTCCAATCATTCTAGTACAAGTTGAGTTTAGTTTCACCTCTACAAAGATGTTTTTTCATCCAGAAATGAGCAGTTTCTTTTAGATGTTTTCTGACAAGCTCTATTATGGACATCCAGTTCTTGAGTGTAACCAGTGGTTTGCACCTTGTTGTAAAATCTCTGTATTTCCACTCATGAAGGTGTCTTTTGATTGTAGACTGATTATACAATATGATATGGCTACCTTCTCTAGAGTAGGGTGTTGTTGTGAAGCTGTTTTTCTTAGTCATGTTGAGGTTTAAATTTATCATCTTAAATGTTCATATGCTGATTACATTGCTTTATATAAGAAAGGTCTAACTCTGAGTACACTCTGTGCCAAAACGTGCAGACAGGAAACTGCATGCTTTTGCAGCTAGAATCATCCAGTTCAGTTGTCTTCTGTGGTCTTTCAGGCCTTTCAGTGTTGTTGAGCTAGCCAGTGCATTCCGTCTTTTTAAAAATGTTCCCCATTATTGATTTGGTCACTCCTAAAGTTTCTGCTATCTTTCTGATGGGTTTATTTTGGACTATCAGCTTAATGATGACTTTCTTCACTTGCATCAATAGCTCTTTTGGGCTTCATATTGAGAGTTCCATTGAAAACCTAACATTGCAAATTGGAGTCAGCTCCAGACATTTTATCTACTTATTTTGTCATGGAATAACAAGGGCCATGAAATTTCCTGTCAGTCAATTGTCCAATTAAATTCTGAACCTCTGAAAATGGGGGATTGTGTATAAAACAGGGTGCAATTCCCAGAAGGTGCAATACTTTTGTTAAGCCTCTTGAATCAAAGATCAAGCACATCTTTAATTGGCACACATCAACAGTCACAGCAGTGGTTAACAGAGGGAAAAAATGTAAAGAAAAAAATGTGTCATTTTCTAAAAGTTATGGTCCTAACTCTGTAATGGATGTTTTTCTTAATATGTTTCAATAACAAATTACTGACTGAAGGTCATAGAATATAACACTGCTGGCCAGGATTATATGTGCAATATGTGCTTTAAGCTTCTGTTCTTTTAGCTGACTGGACCTGAATAATTAATGACAAGCAAGGCTAATAAAATACAGTTCTTGCTTAGATTTAGTTAAAACAACATAGAAGTGCTGACTGTATGCTGGATTTCATTCACAGTTAAGGTTTATAGGTACTGTACTGAATTGGGGGAGGGAGATTATGGTGCTAAATCTGCCAAGGTAAAATGTTCAATTACCATGAAGTCTGAGACTGCTTACTGCCTCTCTCATCATTATTAGTGAACCATTTTTCCTCCCCAAACACTAGCTTTACTCTTTCTATAACCCTTAACTTGCACACACATGCTACACTACCCCCAGCAAATATTATGAATAATTAAATCAGTCCGAGCTCTAGTGATGCCAGTTGTCTCTTTCCCTCTATTTCTGCTCCCCCATCTTCCTTTCACTTGCTTCTTCCCTATAGACCTCCTCCAGCCTAGGCTTAGTGCCAGGTCTGTGCAGCTAGGCTGGAGCTGCAGAGTGAACACCCATCAAACCATCAGCCTACCAAAAGCAGCAACCCACAGGCCTGCAGCATTATCAAAGGAGAAATGAAATGGGAGAAGAGGATGTCTGCAGGAACAGCTCTATCACTGTGGCTCAGATTTCCACACAGGCATGAAGAAGAGGCACACTCGGCTTGCCCGGATCGATCCGCAGCATTTCATACTATGTCTGTGCCTGCAGGCTTCCATGACTCTCTATAGCGGGGCTGCCAGAATGACTTCAGTGGGCTTGCCTTAAAGAGTAAAGGTAACACCTAGACACAAACAGAAACTCACACAGCAGGAGCTCGGACAGGGCCTGTGTGAGTTGTGGATTGGAAGGGGGGGGGAATCTAACAGGATAAGAGGATTACTGTTCCTCTCACATATGATGAAGAAAAGTTTGAATAGACACCAAGGCAACAACAAAAGACATTTCAAGTTATTCTACGCACTTGTCAAAGTAGGACACAAAAACGCTTAGGCAAGCCTTTTCTGTTTGAGAATCACCAGCCGCTGAATTTAGGCTCATTATGTGAATTCTAGTGCTGACTGAGCTTGATCTGTCCTATAGTCTCATATGGTTTGTTGGCTTGGCAGGATTATTTTACTTTGTGTGTGATTGTGTCGAGCATGTATATTACTGCAGTACATCTGTTTCCATGGCTGAAAGAGCACTCATAGCCACTGCAGCACTGCCCTCTATGCTGCAAAGCTCTGCAGCAGCCAGAATTGATTTCATCACAACCACAACATTGGGTGACACACAGACCCTCATTTGCAATGCTCCTCCAAGGTACACAGAGCTCCACATCTGAGACATCTACATTTCAAATAGAGGGAGGGATAGGAAGAGGCAAAATATGCTTTATTAATGAGCCAGCACCCAAAAAGTACTTCAGATTGGTCCCAATTAAGCTGTCACAAACTCAGAACAAGTCTCTTCCAATCACCAAAATGGCTTATCATGGGATGGTACACTCTTACTTTCCATGCTCCAGTCATTTCTCCCCTAGTCCTAGAAGAATATTCCAATGTAGGAGGCAGGAAAGACAGCTTGCATCCACCATCACTCAGTCCCAGCTGGGCAAAGCTCCTGGCTTTCACAGTCCACAGAAGACCGCTGCAGCGTGAGCCGTGCACATCAAAAACCCTCCCACACATAAAGCCTGGCATTGATGAATACGCTGGCATCTCCTGCACCACATTCATGTTCTGACAGTGTCCCTTTATATTTGCTGCCAGCTCTTAAGTAGGAGAGAAAAACATTTTCCTGTCTTTATTTGACAGCCTCTTCATGAGGCCATCTCACATGACCCCTGCATATATTTGCTGTCACGTTGCTCCTTGGCCACAGTAACAAGCGTGAAAATGGACACAAAGAAAATGAACTTTTGTATTCTACTTCCACATATTACTCAGTCCTTTAATAGTATAAAGGAAAGGGTAGGGCTGAAACTTTTATTTAAAATGTCAAGGCCAATTGTACAAACTAATGTAAAATCCCGCTCACAGTATGTTATTATATGTACTTTGGCTTTGTCCTTCACCCTGCGTGGTTTTCTGCCACTTAAAAGGGGTATATAATATATCTGATTTCCCATGTCTGAGCTAATATCTTTCATTTTAATAATGACACTACTTCTAAGATTGACATACAGTAATAGCATGATTGCTGCAGATTAATTGGCTGCACATCATCATGCAAATCTCTTGTTTCATCAAGTTCTAAGGATGGATTGAGATTTGGTGACTCTGGAGACCATTTGAGTAGAATGAACTCCTTGTCATGTTCAAGAAACCAGTTTAAGATGATCTGAACTTTGTGACATGGAGCATTATCCTTGTGGAAGCAGCCATGAGAAGATGAAAACATTGTAGTCATAAAGGGATTAGCGTCAGCATAAAGAGACCAGGGTCAGCAACAACACGCAGACAGGCTGTGGCATTTCTATGATGCTCACTTAGTCCTAGGAGGGACGAATTTTGCCAACAAAATATTCCCCACACTCTTACACCACCAGCCCCACATCCACTACCCCGAACCTTTGAAACAAGACAAGATGGATCCATGCTTTCATGTTGTTCACACCAAATTCTAATCCTGTCATTTGAATATTACAGCACATATCGAGACTCATCAGATCAGGCAACATTTTTCCAATTTTCTATTGTACAAATTTGACGAGCCCTTTTGAATTGTAGCCCCAGTTTCCTGGTTTTCCTGACAGGAGTGGTACCCGGTGTAACTTTTTGATTCAAAGTTACATGTTTTGCTGATTCAAAGATGCTGTTCTGCATACTGTTGCTTTCCCCTCAGCTCAAAGCAGGATGGACATTACCCTGACCTGTGACATCGCCCAGAGAACTGCTGCTGGATATTTTCTCTTTTTCAGGTCAGTCTCTGTAAACCCTGAAGACGGCACATGGAAAAATCCCACCAGACCACCAGTTTCTGAAATATTCAGAACCTCCAACAACCAAGTCACATTCAAAGTCACATAAATCACCTTTCTTCCACATTCTGTTGCTCAGTTAAAATTTCATCTAGACCAGCGGTCTCGAACCTTTTTTGCGCCACGGACCGGTTTGTGCCCGACAATATTTTCACGGACCGGCCTTTAAGGTGTCGCGGATAAATACAACAAAATAAAACTAGTACCGGTACCGAAAAAAAGAAGATTTATTCATAACACACGTGAAAAGACCCAGGAAAACAGAGTTAACGATAAAAACGATAACAAAATAACGCTGAAAACCGATAAAAACCCTGAAAACCATACATTTCACACCCGAGTCTCACTCTCGCGGCCCGGTACCAAATGGCCCGGGAGTTGGGGACCGCTGATCTAGACCATGACTACGTACCTAAAAGCACTGCATGTATATCTAAAGGTTGAGGATCAAAGACTTTTCCAAAGCAAACTGACAAACTCATATTGCAGAAAGTCATTGTTCCAGGCCAAGGAATTATAAATTTTTACAAAACTGATGCAACATTGTAATTTGTGAGACTTGGATGTAAAGATAGCTAGCTGCTAAGCTAAGCTAAAAGATTATTTATGCCTGTGCAGGTTAAGAAATCATTAAATTTAGAAGATATTCAGTGGGTATTTAGATTATTTTGGCAAAAAAATGATCCATTTAATTGTTGTCTTTGTAGCTCTTAGAAAATACAGCATTATTAAACTATTACAATCCTCTGTAAGGTTGATTTCATTACTTCATTTAGCTGTAATTGTGTTATTTGTGCTGTGATTTATTTTTTTTAGTTAAAAATTGATTAACATATTCTACCTTACCTTCCAAGGCTCAATTACACATCCTGTGAATGCTCAGGAAAATGAAATAGTTTAGCTCAGCACAGCAGGAGAGCAAATATCAATGGAGTCGGAGAAAAAAACCCTGATGTATCTAACACTCTAATGAGGCTCTTACATAAAAGCATGCATTTATACCCATAAAGTTGTTCTGGCTCTAATCTAAAACTGCTCCTGGCTTTTTTTGTGTTTCCTTTCAAGTCCAGTTCCTCAAACTTGGGAGAACTTCAATTTTTCATCTAAATACAGTGAAACTACCAATTATGGCAAATAGTGTCTGACATTTACTGAATAACTTAAAGTCATAGAGCAGTTGATTAGTTAGTTAACTGTCAAACTGCTACCAGTGTTATACCATTCCATTAAATTCGGAGACAGAGCGAGGATCCGCTTTGATCAGAATAGAAACTGAAAGCAGGGGGAGTGGCACAGTTCTGCCCTAATATATTAGTTTAGTTTTTATTTAAAAATCCACTGCATGCATATCTTAAAAATAACACTCTGTTATACTCTGAATTGTCCTTATACAAATGTATAATTCCCCCCAATTGTAATGTTGTTTTATAGGTCTAATATACTTATAGTATGTCATATATATTTTATAGTATTATCCAATCCAATCCAACTTTATTTATATAGCACTTTTAAAAAAAACAACAAAGTTGACCAAAGTGCTTTCCAATAATAAAACAGAGATAGCAGTTAAAACCATACTTTAAGCATACAATGAAATCAATAAACAAAACAAATATATAATTGAAAAAGATAAAAATATATCAACATGAGTAGAATAAACAATAAGATATACAATGAATAAGATTAACAAAGTAAAAAGATTAAGAATGACCAACAGCTGACTAAAAACTGACTACAAACTGGCTCTGATAACACTCCTAGAAGGCCTTTGAAAAAAAGTGTGTTTTTAAAAGTGATTTAAACATTTCAAGTGTTGGGGCCAGCCTAATATGGAGGGGCAGTTTGTTCCATAGTTTGGGGGCCACAACAGCGAAAGCTCGGTCTCCTCGGTGTTTCAGTCTCGACATGGGGACAGCAAGGAGTGACTGGTCAGATGATCTGTATTATGACTGACAATGACCTTAAAGAGGCATTTTCTTTAGGTTTTGTCTGTTTCTTTTAAATAAAGTCAAAAGTCCTGGTATCCTTTCTAGGTTTTCCTCCTGCTTCCACTCTTCATGCCAAGCTAAAGTTAAACTATTAACCTGTAACTGTTACACGGGCACATGCAATATTAAAGAAACTAAATTATTCATGCTCTAGTAGCATCCACTCACTGTGGAGGAAAAAAGTAGGACAAAGTGCACTCAATGGGGATTCCAAAAGGATAGTAATTGGCTCTGATAGTATAGCCCGCCAAGGACAGGTCATGTGAGATTTGACCTCAGCTCTGACATAACTAAAATGCCAGATGGCCTATCTGATGTGCTAGACTGTTTACAACAATACTGCACGACTGCAATAAAATCTTTGCCAGTGTTTCTTACAAAGGCATCGCTTTTCAATAAATGAGACAAACTGTCTCATTTATTGAGGGTTCCATCTTTACATAGTAGAAAGCTCAAGACAACAGGGTTTCCCAAAAATCAACAACAGTAGACACATTAGACAAAATAGTGACAGACAGATAGTGGGAGTATGCAAAGAATATTGGTATTTTCACTGTAAATGCTGCAGGAAAATAGAAATGAGCTTTAACCTGCTATCTCATCAAGTTCCACCAGGATGTCTCTGTGAACAGGCTACCTAATAAAGCAATTTACAGCTACTACCCAGATACCTTGTCCCACTTGAATTTACAATTTTGCTTCACACATTTAAGCTCTGGTGCAAACATTAAATAAAGACAAACCACAAACAATCTGCAGGAAAGGTTGAAGATTTGCAACTATAAAATCGCTAAACACATTCACTGCAACTGCTTTTTATGATCACTGGTATATTTTTTCTATTGACTAAAGTGTTGGATACATTTAGGAGACATCACAAAGCAGCTTGAGCTCAGCAGATTCCAGAAAACATGTCTTGAACGTGTTTTGTATATGTTTTCAGTTTATCAGTTCAATATTACATCCTGGGAAAGACTCTCTTGACTCATCAGCAAGGAAATGGACCCAGCTATTCCAACTTGCTGTGGTTTTGGAATTATTATTTTTTTTATTTGTTCCTGTCTTTTTGTTTTATTATTTTTTCCTTAACTATTATTTTTCCAATATCAGATCTGATTCTTGGGGGAAAATGTTACTGGTCATCTGAGCGGTCACTGGTGATTTAAGAGGACAGTGCTTAATGTCTCATTGTCTGATGATACGCAAGTGTGCGTGTCATCAGACAATGCTTCTGTTTCATTATTTAGAAATGCCCTTCTTGTCCTATTGCTATATTGATTTCCTCTATCCATGTGGCTTTTCTAGTCATAGTCTGTTCAAGAAAAAAAAAACAACTCTATTATTAGCTTACACCCTTTTTTGTACACAGACTGGAAGAGGGCTCACAGTTTAAGAGTATAGACCTGGACTGGCACATCGTCGACTCCAAGCCTGTTCCAGCTCTTGTGGTGATTTTCTTTGCTACTTCCAGCTTCTTTTCAGCAAGTCATCAAGCTCATTTTCTTAATACAGTGCTGCCTAGTTTTTTGTCTCCACTAACATTTGTCAACTAACACTTCCCCTGTTCCAGAGTCTATCAATATCTGTGCCTGTGCCCCAGCCAGCTAACATTCTTCCTGTTGCTGAGCCAACTTATCTTCATCTCAGACTTTTTCATGGTTGTGCTCTGGTACTATGCACAGGTCAGTCTTTCTACATGTTGTAGCTTTGTGCCATCACCACTGTGTAATGACAAAAATATGGTCTGTGGGCTACTCTTACTTAAGTAGAAAACAGAAGTTTTAATATATAATCCACATTCTTGTAGTGACATGAAACCAAACTGCAGCTGCACATTTTATGCTGTTCTCTGATCTTTGGTTAGTTTTCCACAACCAAATTTGTGCAGTTCAACATCAGTGCAAATGGACACATCTGCTACACCATAAATTCTGCTTGAGTCAACTAACACCTTTGTCTGCTCCAGGGCTCGTGCTGCCTGATGCCTTTACTGCGACTGTGGGATTTCGGCCTGATGTTTCCAATAACCTCCCAAGGGCTCCTCTCGCTAGCATTGAGCCATCTCCATCATAGTTCCATCTTACTCACAGGACTCCTGCCAGGCCTCCCGATGGGTTCTGCCTTGGTTGCCAGCCTCCTACCAGGCCTGCAGTGGAGCTTTTTCCTCACTTCTGGTCTTGCCTATTTGCTCATCCTCTGGGTCCTCCAATTGAGTGGCTTCGCCTGTGTGCTCTGTTAGCCATACATACAGGAAACCTCCACTTCTGCTTTTCTAGCAGTGCATCAGCATGAGGTCTCCAGTTTCAATGTGCTCCTTCCTTCAGGCCACCTTCCAGAATGTTCCAGTTGTTCCCAACTGACTTCCCATGCTGTCCGACTGAGTTCCCCTGTGCTCACACTGGAGCGTCCTATGTTTGCGTTCTATACCTTTGCAAACTGTTGCAATAAAGATTAAGGTTCAAGTACAACTACAGATGCAGTCAATTTATTAGGTTTTTATTTTTTTTAGTAACAAATTATGACACTATATAATAACTGACCATCGTAGTTTTTAGAGAGTAATTCTGGGACTATTGAGATTTACTATTAAAATTTCTAATTTGGCTGTAACTGCTAAATACATTTAAGAATCGCTCTATTTTACTTACATAAAGGTATATACTTCTTTTTTTTTTTTAAACCACTCCTCACTATAACTGGAAGTGTGAAGGGTACATAATTCGTTAACATATGTTTCAAGGAGTTAATTCTAACTGACAACCAACATGTTATAAAGACTAACATGAGGAGGGCTGCTGCCTTCCGTCTTCTACTGTATATTTGGTTTCAGTGTGTGGTTTGGGCTGATCGGTGCTCCTGAGTGACAGCTTCAGTGATTACAATTAAGCAGCTCTTATCCCTGGACATAATCAAGGCAGGCCAGAATGTAGAGGGTGGAGTTAATCCTCCTGTGGCACAGAGATCCAAGGCTGGGAGTGGAGTAGGGGGGTGTGGCTGGTTCGCAGAGTAAGGATAGACAGAGCGATGGGAGACAGACTGATTTGGTCAGTGTCTCAGTTGGCAGCCAGCTGATAAACAGCACATTAGGGAGGGAATATAAAGATGTACAGCTATTTCAATCCACTGAGAGAGCGTGAGAGCAGGTGGAAAGGGGGGAAGGTTTTAAGAATATTGAGGAGAAGAATTTAATCATCGCTCTAAGTTAATACAGTGCCGATGAAAAACAGAGAGGGCGTAAGAAAGGCGACTGGATTATGAGCGAGTCAGCATGTTAGAGGACAGTCCTGTGGATATTACAATAACAACAAGCCGAGGTCCCAACAATTGGTTAGATTCAAACAAAAAATCTCATTTAAAACCAATTTTCACAGAAGCGTCACCATGTCTGGTAGTAGAGAGCTGCCTGCACCCACACCTGGCATTTAAGGACACGACACAACATCAGCTTGAAAAAAACCCACACAAACATCCTACTTTATAGTATGACTCAAACTCAGCAACTGGGAACAGGATGAAAACATTTTTAATAGAAAAAAGTACAAAAACAGATTCTTGTATAGTAGTTATTGATTTTTGAAATTACTGATGGTGGTTTGCGTAAAGCATATGAAGTGGTTTTATATATACTGTTAATTACTTTATTAGCTGCAAAGTAATATATTTTTGGTATCTGTAACAGTACAGATCTCAGTGGCAGAAAGACTAGGGCTGTCACGATAATAGAATTTCAAGTTCAACACCAATACCCAGAAAAAATGTTTGATACTCAAGACAAACATTTTTTTACTAAAGTAAAAGGCACAGAGCAATACTGGTTCATGCAAATATCTTCAGCTGCAGTTTATTTCCTGCATTTATTGTTGTTGTTGTTTTTTTTTTTTATCACTTAGCATCTTATTTTTGCTGCTGCTAACCTAGAGTTAGTAAAGCAGACTCGCTGTTTCTGTCTAGCTACTGTAGCTGCTTCTCTCACCTCTGGGATTATGAGAAATATAACACTTTTTAGACACAAACAATTGTGTTGTCCTGTTAAAAATAATACAGTCTATGAATGTTACAGATAAACAGGACAGCTATCACTCACTGTCAAGCTTGAGCATTAATGTTAGCTTTTTATTATTAGCCATAGCTTATACCTTAATGATGAATGATCTCCTAAAGAGAGACAAATGACAGTAGGTCCAAGGGTCTAGGGACTGAATGCCATCCTAGACCATCTTTAGGACATTATGATAACATACAGTCACTACTGAATATAGCATTCACTGATATAGGCACACTAAGTTTCCAGCACATCTAGTTTCTATTTTCTCTAAAGTATAGAACAAAATGGTCTCGGGTTATTCTCATTTAAAGCTTTTAACAATTAAAATGGTCTGAATTTTGACCTTCTATGACTGCTTTCATTATATGTGAGCCTTTGGGTTCAGCTAAAAACGGTGCAATTCATTTAAATAATCAGAGCAAAACATGCTAATAGTGTACAACAATCCGACAGGCTGGGATTGAAAAGGTCAGAACTGAAAAGAACTAGCTGGCTGTTGTTGTTGGTAATATCTACCTATCATTCTCCCAACCACCTAAGGCCCAGAGAGGCAGAGAAGGTGAAGAGACTCTTAAAAGACTTTAAAGAAATTCTTTCAGTTATCGTGGTACTTTTTCACTGAGTATAACTGTCACTGCAATAATATTCACTATATATAACTATCTAATCTTTAAAAGCACATTAGCTGTTCAACTGCAGCATTAGGAAGGACCTTATTCTATGTTTTTTACATCTTGCTAATATTAATACCGTCATAAAGTCAAGTTATATTCTCCAGTATTACTTCAACATCGTGCCTTCTCTGTGTTTTTGTTGAAAGATTATATTTTATTTAACTTAAAACAATTTTTTTACAAAAAGGTCAGCATATTAAGCAATACGGGTCATATGAAGCATTACCTTTGTGGAAGAAAAGGATCTGATTATATCTGGGGATTTGCTCTCTACTTTCACAGTGTCACTTCACTAAAGGTCCCCAGAGCTGATTTTTTTTGTAGCTGCACTTTCTCAAATCACTTGACAGAAAGCCACAGGAAGGAGAATTTTGATGTTTCTGTTTTATTTCAGACCAAAGTCATTCTAAAAGCCAACCAAGTAACTGGCTGCCATCTTTGAATGACTCCTTGCAGCCATTCTGAAGCCCTACAGGAGAAGTAGGAGAGTAGAAACACCAACCAAATCCAAACAAAAGATTCTTCAAAAGTTTTTTGACTTTACAAAGCTGATTTTTCACTGCAAGTTTATTTATTATTAATCATGCACATTTCACAACATTACTGCTTTGACCCAGAGTTCTGACAGAATCAACAGCTCATCTCATGAGTACTGAACAAATGTCACGTTGATTTATGTTCTGGATACAAAAGGCAAGAAAAAGTACACTAACCTCTGTCATTACAATAATGATAATGAAGAGAGAGACATGCCTGTTACCACATGGGTGATAAATGGACTGATTCCTATATAGCACTCAAAGCTCTTTTTACAACATGCCTCATTCATACAAGCAATTTTTCCTATTCTTGAGTGATTTCTATCTAACATTCATACACCGATGGATGCATCAGAAAGCAACTTGGGGTTAGTATCTTGCCCAAGGATATTTGGCATACAAACTGGAGCAGCCAAGGATTAAACCACCAACCTTTCAAATCAGTAGATGCCCTCCTCTACCTGCTGAGCTACAGCCCAAAGTTAGAGACACCCCGATCGTGACCCTCTACTGTGTTCATGCTTTAGTAACGGATTGGCTGACATGTTTCCCATTAGGTTTCAGAAATCTCTGATAGATTTCTATTCAGGGTTCTTTTAGCTCCATGTCTCGTCTCTGTGTTAATATCTCTGTTCCCTTCAGAGCAACCCAGTTCTTTCTAGACAGTCAAATGTGTTTTGCCCAGGTCCTGTTGAAACAAAGCTACACTTTATTACCCTTACAAAACTTTTAAATTTAATCCCCTGACAGAGGTAATCGATACGATCCTAACAGAATTCTGTAGTCACACTGTGTTGACTCAGCCCAGACAAAGACATGAGTTATAGCCTTTGCTGGATGGGTGATGTAGAGCAGGTGCCAAGTCAACAGATCAGTGCCAGGATGGGTGGCCGAGGGACTGTGGAGCTGGAAGGCCAGGGAGGTTGGAGGTGCATGTTAATCACTTCAGGAGCAGGAGGCAGAGCTCTGCAGGTGTCTGTCCCACAAAGACCCATTCACTCCAAGTCCGGGCTGGCTTTCTTCTGACCACTCACTATTACAGACAGCTTCAGTCAGCTCACAAAACACAGCTCATGCACGATCCATCTCAGCAGAAGAAGTTATGAATCGCAGTCATCTCCGTTTCCATATGCAGCAAACACACACAGGAATCAGCCTTTGTTCTCTTTGAAATAATTCATGTGTGCTAGGATAGCGTTGCTGATAATTACCTCTCTACGTGACTCAGTCAAGAAATACTGCGTACATTTTTAACACCGCTACTACTTTATGCATTTGGCACTCAAGGATGTGAAGCACATCATTTCTGCTCCAACTGAATAGACAAACACGCAATGCCCTTTCTATATAACTCTGCTGCTCTATAATTCCCGTGCACAATCACTAATGAAATGCTACATTGACCATGAAACTATAATGAGATGAGTATAAGGCTAATGTGATTAACATAACATTGTCTCTCAATGTACAACATTGCTACAAATACGTTGACACTGATGAACAGGGTCATTTTAATACATCATGTATTTTATGTTGTTTGGAATGACACTGAAGCCAGTTCTGCAAACGCAAGGTCAAAATTTCCACAAGTCATCCCAGGAGGTTCAGGTGTTCATGTGCCTAATTTGTGAAATCATGTAATCTAGGATTGCCCTATGCGTCTGCATTCTTACATCAGAAAATAATGTGTGTGTGTGTGTGTGTGTGAAAAATCGTTATGTCCAGACAGAAAAGGAATCCATGGTGCCCCTCTGGATAATGTTTGCAGCAGGTTTTTTTATTTATTTCATTTCACGGCAGGAAAAGCATAGGTGTAACCCATCGTATTAATAAGGACTGTGCTCCACTTAGACCCTTTTTAGAGTTAGTTTTAAAAAGTGTCTAAAAGTGGCCTAAATTAAATTAAGTGTAAGTGCAAACATACTCTGCAACCCTAATGTGTCCTGATGGCTCCTCATCAAGGACGTGACCAGAAAATATGACACTTCTGCACAACATGGTGCTTTTTTCTGGTTCTTGCCCCACTTCTACAAGTTTCATGTGACTTTGTGTTGCTGGAACAGCTCGCAGAGTTTATTGGTTCTTGGAACATTTCATTTTGCTTGCCAGCCTCCACTTAACAAAATTACTGTGGCCAGGGCCATTGAACTTCTAGCGTAAGGGACTTAAACCTCAGCCACACACACCAACACAAGGTGAGCTGGTTGCAGTTTGCTTCACACAGTTCAATCTCAATACCACTTTGGTGTTTTCATACAAGCTGGCGTCTTCCATGCAAAGTACTGGTGACCACAGCTACCTACAAGAAACCAAACTAATAGCAAAGAAGACTGTTTTGCTTTTTCTGACCAATTTCAGCCACTAACGGAAACCTCCTGCAATCACTTGCCAACCAGTTGCAAAATGTACACTTTTCCTTAGTGACCAGTGGTTGCCACAAAGTTTCTGACCTGTCTCTAGGCAGATGTGACTGTGGCCTTATTAGTGAATTTATACTTATGAAAACGTATAACATATCTGCAATTACACTGCAAATATTTTAAAACCATAAACCCTTCTGAAACCTTCTGCAGTAACCTGACCTGCACCTCACTATAAATTTAACATCACCATCAAGTTAGCCCACACAGGTATGAATGCTGGTAACAGTGTTGGCCAGTTGTGTAGGCTATGTTGCATGTTCTACATAGATTCACAGCAAAAATGTAGTCAAGGTGTTAGAGAGTAACAAAGTCAGGCCCAGCTGGGCGCTGGCATAGAAAAGGTGATGTGTCTCAGATGTCCAGTTTTCATCTGATTACCCAAGACACATTTGGAAAACCATCGCTGCATTTAGCATTACTTAAAGTTACAGTAGACTGGTAAGTGGTTCTGGAAATGATCAGGAGGAAAGATTAAAGTCAGTAAAACCTGTTTACCTTTTCTGAAACATACGCTTTATCTCATCATAGCAGGAGAAGTAATCAGGTGCACAAATTAAACTAGCACTGTTGGCACTGTTCAGTTACACCTCTGCTTTTCTTGCATTGACGGTTCATAAATGTCATGAAAAAAAGGTATTTAAAGACCTTAAAGAATCGTCATTTGTGGTAATAATTACACTTGTGCTTTGCTGCTGAGTCAATGCAAGCTGTGAAAAGACGTCTAGGGTTTTAACAGAGTAACCAATTTATTAAAAGGCTTAAAAATGTTAAGATTACCTTTAATCAGACAGAATGATGAAGTATGACACTCTGTAACTGCATACATGTTCATCTGAATCTCCAATTGTTTTTGCTGTTGATGCCCCTTAATCCCTGTTCCAATGAGACAATGTGTCCCAGCTACTGCTGGTGTGATTATAATGGCTGGCTGGATGAAGCAACATTATAATGCAACCAAAATAGATGGGTGGATATTTCATGGGTGCATTTATATTACTAAAAACTGTTAGGATAGTGTTTGCTATCTCTGACAGCACAGAAAAAGACAATAAGGTGGCACGTTGATAAGAACACTAGCTTGATTAAATGTCATAGTGGCTGAATCCTTTATTTAGAGGCTACGATAATTCCCTGATTTGACTTCATAATATGATTCCCCCTTAAGAGACTACATCTTTGCTAGTAGTATTGGTTGTCCTAGATACACAAAATGCAGGTACTATAAAATGCCCATGGTCTGTTGCAATACACTGCAACTGCTGTTTCAGTGTATTGCAAAAGAAATGAATGCATGGAGACATCTTTTCTGTTGTTTACAACGCTCCTTTTGCAAGTGTTAAGATGTCTTGCAATGGTACAAAATATTGGCATGGAAATGTTAGTATCATCCGTCAGAAATATCAGACTGTGACTAATCGTGTATCACATAAACCAAGCTGCTCTGTTATGTCTGCCCCTGTGACACAGTCAGGGAGGGAAGGAGTGATGGATAGATGGAAAGTATAACATTCAAAACACGGATTCAAATTCAGAGAGTGCCACTAAACTGAAACAAAGACGTCATCTGACCAGCTCACACAGTTACATTCAAATTACAAATATGCCACGGGGCTAACAGTTAAGAATACTAAGTTTTGAAGCAGCGGACGTCCTAATAAGTTAGTGCCTTACTGCATAAACTGTTCTCAAGATTAAAATGACCTCAGGTTGTGTCAGGCTCATTAGAAAAATGCCATTTTAACCTTCTGATATTTAAGTGGTGATTATAAAAAATTCATGAAAAATTAAAAAGTTTGGTTTGGTCTCCATCGATAGGATAAAACATTTTCCTATTGCAACCATTCTAAAACATCTTTCTGCGTTTGGCACAACATGCAGTAACCCCTATAATTGTTTTTTAAGATGATTATGTCCAAATATTTGAACATTATTCCCCTCAAGGAAGACAAAATACATAAATACAAGACAGTTGGCACACAGGGAAGTGTGTGATAACAAAGGGAAAAACAAAGATTTTTTAAACATTAGCATTCATTGGAAGTCTTCTTGTTTACCCCCAGTTATTGAGTATTTTTCGCTTTTCAGCACACTCATAGGTGGCGCAGAGATTCTCATTCTGTCCAGAGACTGCTCACTGTGTGTGAGCTGCAAATATTTTCAAAATGAGCTCCTACCTTATTACCAATCAGTCTAAAATGTATTCTGACAAAAGAAGCATCTGAGGAACTTTTAAAAATATGATTGTCATGACCTAAGTCAACCATAGCAAACAATTAAGAGGCTAAGGTCCTACACACATAACAGTCTGTGTAAAGGAGCATTTTGTTTGTACGAACTGTGCTGTAAAGTGTAGTATACACCTTCTATATAGTGATACACATCAAGCAATCTTTTGGGATGTTTCTGAATGCAGCAGCATTCTCTGTAACACAGTCTGAAATGCATAAATGAGCTAAATTCTGAGTCAGTGCAAAAGTTCTGCAGAAATGTCAAAAGCCTTAAGAGAAAGACATCAGATGTTTATTTCTTTTCTTTCTCTTCATACTATAAATTACTGTTTTACATAGTGCATGAGGGCTGTTATCTATACACATCCACTATGTGAGCTGGTTGACAAAGTCAGCAGTGCCTCGGGTTTGTACTACAAAGCAATTGCAACATACACAGGACATCCCTATCTTTGTTGAACAAAGACAGTGTTCCACCGATGTGGACATTAAAGTTATTCTATTCTATTCGGTTTTATTCTGTCTGGCTTCATTTACTTTAACATCTGGACTCAAGTGCAGGAGTCATTCCAACATGATTGGTTGTCATTCAACCCAGGGTTTAACTTTCTCGCTACAAACACATTTACTTGAAAGGAGCGGTGTTAGCAGCATCTGACCAATCTCCAACACAGTACAGAGAAATCTGTGTGTGTGTGTTTGTTTGTTTGAGTACATGTTTGAGTACATGTTTGTGAGGACAGAAAATTGGCATGCTGCTATACTTGTGGGGACCAGTAGTCACTTATGGGGACAAAATGCCGTCCCCACAAGTTTGAAGGCATTTTTGAGGCTCAAAATGTGGTTTTAGTGTCAGGGTCACTATTAGGTTCTGGCTAGGTTTAGGCTTAGGTTTAGGATTAGGCATTCATTTTTGATGGTTATTGTTAGGGTTAAGCATTCTGCAAATGAGATGTCCGCAGAGAGAGAGGATAAAAGTATACAACTAAAAGCACTGTATGAATGTCTGTGTACTTTTAGCACGTTGGTCAGTAATGCTGAAGGACTATGATACTTACAAAGTCTTTTTTTTTTTTCAAAACCATGAAGGAAAGCCACCAAAAATACCAACTGTGTAGCAAATTTACCAGATGAGTTTTACCATTAAGACAGGAGCATATGCCAAATTATATTTGCATATTCTATTAAATTAATGTTGAAATTTACATAAGACAATTTTAGCCTTGTTTTTTCAGCTACAGCCCAGGTGCTACCTAATGGTCTGAAAGCAAGTAACAAATAAAAATAAAAACAGAATTCAGATGCAGATTTAGTCTACCAGCAGATTTAACATAAACTCCACAGATGCAAACCGATTCACTGTATTTGTATAATAAATTAATGGCTACAGAATAATAAATATTGTTAAACTAAATGCAACCAGCAGTGGACAAAAATGAAGGATTAAAGTTGCCTCTAAGGATCTATATTTCTTAGTGAGAGTCATCAGGGAAAGATGAAGACTATAAATCCACCAAGGTATAAGGCATCTTCCAGGAATGGTGGCAATCCTGAGTATTGACTTGTCGGTGGGCGGGGAGTTTGTATCTGTTAATCTCTTATCTTCGACATAACCTTCTTCAGCACAGGTTAGATCTGAAGAATAAGTTGCCATGGCAATGTGCCCGGTAAAAATCAAGCATAATTATTGCACTGAAAACCCAGGTTTAAACCTGAAGTTACCACTTGCTGCATAGTGCAGACCTTTGGCCTCAGATCTCACTACAGTGTCACCACTGTTTGGCTGGTCACTCCATACATATTCCTTACACAAAAGAGTGCACATAAACCACCATAATGGGTGTCTGTGTAAGCTTCCAATTAAAAGCATTTAATAATTTATCTGTGTATATCCATGTTCCACTTGAAAGACTCGGCATGCAGGTCGTGTTATATCTAAGTGATAACTCACACATTAACACAAGGTGTTCCTATCCAACTGACTCCACCAGTCAGTTGGATAAAAGTTTAAATGTATATAGAAAACTCAAGGAAGCCAAGTTGCTTTCACTTAGAACTTAGATAAACCTGCAGTCAGGGTTATCACAACATTTCAATGGAAATAACTAGTATTATTATAAAATTGTAATGAAAAAACCCAAGCATCAGGCAGTTTGTGAAATAGTCACAAAATATAAAGTCTTATGTTGTTAAATGGGCACAAATTTTCCATATTTTTGAGTTCTATGTGGCTATGAAGCAATGATATATTAGTAGGATACTGGTGTCCTATTTGGTTTAGGACAGCTGCAACAGAATGTACTGTCTTAGTCCTTGTAACATGTCATTTTGCTTGCTAGGCCTCCTTTAATTACATTACTGTTCCTTTGACCTTCTACTGGAAGTGACTTAGACAGTAAGGAAATCAGAGTCAGATGTAAACACTGATTTGTCTGAGCTGCTCACTTGCCATCCAATTGCCAAAGACACTTTTTAAAAAACAAGTGTAAACTCAGACCTAGACTGTTTGCATGATGGTTCACTGACAAAGCCTACTGATCACAGTTTTTAAGTTTTAAAAAGTACCCTCATGTTCATCTGGAAAGAAAATTATAAGGCTGAATAGTGGGTTTGTAGATGATCTGTTAATGGTCAGTGAGGCGGGGTTGCAAAATACCAATTTAACGTGCTTTCGTTCTGAATGTTGAGTGTCACAAAAAAGAAAAGATTGGGTGACAGTTTATAAATTTCGATTTGCCACGAGGCTGAGATATAAATTAATTGCACAGTTAATTGCTTTAACAGCGCACCTCGAGGCCATCGGAAGGCTATCGAGTGTGAAAAGCCTGATCAGGATAAATCAGCGTCTATTGAGAATAACTCTTTCAAAACATCCACTTCACTCGGGCGCTTGTGTGTATACAGCACTATTAACCCAACAACAGCAGCACTCCATCAGTCAGCCGCCCCTTCTCCAAATAAGGTAATTAGAGTAGAGAAACCGGAAGACTCTCCATGGAAACTCACTCACAAACAGCACGAGCGAAAAACAATAGAGCAGTGAGGATGAGATGATTGACAGCTCGTGGCGGCTCTCGCGTCCTTCGACTGCATCCATGAATGTTTACAACACGGGAGCACGCGCAGATATATTCAATTTCATCCAAGCCCTCGTTGTTATAGATTTTTTTTAAGGAGCATTAAATATATCTCTTCCCACCGCGCCACCCTAAAAACGTATATTTAAACAATAAATTAGCTAAAGCTTTAACCAAATAACACCGAGTCCAGTTCATTACACTTCAGACGAGCACCTGCTCATGTCAGGAAACACAGCCCGCGGGTTATTGTGGGCTTTCCTGATGTTAATTGACATTTTTGTCACACCCGCCTCCTGCTGAGAGAACAGGATAAAACTTACGAGATAATAACAGAGCTGTTTTCTGGTTACCTCAGTTTCTCCCGGTCATCGTTGCTCCCGCAGGCGAAGTGACTCCCCGTTGTGATGAGCAGTACTCCGAGCCTCACCGCGAACGCCGTTATTTTTGCCTGCAAGTTAGCCTAGCTGCTGCAGGGAGAGCCTACTACTCTCACAACCTGCCAAATCTCTCAAACTGGAGTTGGCAGGTTGCTGTCGGCGAGTCCCTTTAGTCGCTCCACATGCAGCGGGGAAAAAATAAAAAAATAATAACAAACAGTAAACCTAACCTAATGGGCTTTGAAGTTATTGGATGCACTCGAAGCGGCTAATAAATACGTTAATTAGAGACAGCGAAGTTGTATTCTAGTGTACGAAAGGCAGAGCAGCCTTTATCCCGCTCATCCACAACAGTGCTGGATGCTGTCGGTCACAGCGAGTGTCTCCGCCCCATTCAAACTACTATTGGAGGAAAATTAACCTAATTCGATTATTCATAAAAAGACTTGTTACTTTCAGTGAATTTATTCCTGTTATTACGTTTAAGTTTTTCTGTCAGTGAATTAAAAAAAATACTATTTTGTTAAACCTTCCATTTAAATTCATAAAACTCTATATCAATTTTTAATTTAATTTAATTTAATTTAATTTAATTTTATTTTATTTTATTTTATTTTATTTTATTTTATTTTATTTTATTTTATCAGTTTCATCTTGCATTTCTCTGTAGGCTTCTCCTATCTATTGATATGACATGATTGATGTCAATACTACATCGTGAAGCCCGCGGGAATACAAAAAAGACGTCTACAGAATATTTTTCAAATTAAAAGTGTTCCTTATTTGGAAAAATGCTACCCTGTACTACAGTCTATGTGTTAAAACAAATGACAATATAGTTTTCAGTTATATTGTATTGTGAGGCATAATCATGTTAATAAAATAAACCCTGTTAGCCAAGCCGTTTTTTCCTTAAAGAATTGTAACATAAAAACACAGTTCTGACACTAATGCTTTTATTTTGAAAATAACGTTAACTAAACCGGAAAGCTCATTGCTTCCGTTTACTGCGAGCTTGGCTGTTCGTGTTTTGTAAAATGACCAATCATACTGGAATACTGAGCATATGCGCTTGTTTTAGGTATGTAAAATGCAGAGGCGGGCGGGGTTAAGGTCACGTCACAGATAATAACCGGTCACGTCGGATTTTTAGCCTTATGAAACGACTGAAGACTCAAATCGAGGTCACTCTTTGTGAGTACTTCCTTTTAGCTGTCAACACCGAGTGTTGAGGGGTGGTGAGTACAAGTAGGCGACACAACAGCAGTGTAGAAAACCGATAAGCCAGATATCATTTGTAGTATATTGTTTCGCACATAGCTAAGTTTTGGTAGGAAGCTAAAGTTTGCTGGGTCGGTGTCCTCGTTATACTGTTAACTATTACTAAGCTAACGTTAGCTAGTTATGTGTAGGTGAAGTTATCCTGGAACTAATCGTTCAACTAACCATATTACTCGACTAATATTTTGTCTGTGGATATGCTACTGAGCTAGTTCGTTGCTGTCTATCAAATATTAATGTCCTGCGACAATGCTAGTCGCTCGTGTCCTCGTATCATTCAAAATGTGTAGTTGATGTCAACTGTGACAAGTTGTCACAACCCTCTAGCTTCATAATACCAGCTGATTATTGGGGTCGGACTAGCGAGTCATTAAATGCCATTGTGACATATGGCTAAGTTTACGACTCTACTCAATTGCTACCTTTGCACTCATTACAGTTAGGATACTGTAGCTGAATGACTTGTATCCCAGTCCTTCTGAATGTGGTGCAGGACATGACCACACAATATACTGCAAAGACTGTAATAAAATGTGATTAGCATGTTCTATAAAGGGAAACCGTTTTTCTTCCACATATAAACTAGGTGCTGAGTGAACGCAGACAGAAAAAAAACTTTTGGGTGCTGTGTTCTAAGTCTGGAAACAATGTATTCAGAAAGTTTTCAGAACTGTATTCGCCTCAAAGTGACGAAATAAAAACGTAGAAAATATGTTAATTAAGAAAACTTCAATATCACATTAACCTTGTTTTATTAGAGGTGTGTCACCTGGGATATATTTCCAGGCTTATACATAGATGTTTGTATTTAATTTACAAACTGTCGGTGGAATAAATCACGAGTCTGGGTGGGGATCCCCTTGGCAGGTTGAACGTCTTTGCCAACTGCAGTAGTCTATATTGTCTATTTTCTGGTCACTCACTCTTGTAGCTTTCAGGCGATGAGAGGACTTGGTTTGCTCAGGTTAGAGAAATTTTTTCTCATAGTCTGATATGAGGAACCTCCTTCTGCCTGCCATCTGGGCCATAAACCCGTTATCATTGGAGTACTGCAGTGATGAGCGTCCTTCTGAAGGTTCTCTCATCTCCACACAGAATTTCAGTAAGAACGACCACTGGGTCACTTCTACTAAAGTCCCTGCTCTTTTGGTTGATTGGATGGCCTGCTAGTTCAAAAGTTTCAAGAGTCCTGTTTATTCCAAACTGCTTTCATTTAAGAAATATAAAGGCCATTCTGTTCTTTGGAATTTTCCCTGCAGCAAAATGCTTAGCATGCTTTGCAATGCTGCACTGTTTCTGATCACTGCAGGAATTCTGACTTGGCCTGGTTTTTGCTTTGACGTGCATCATCAGGCATGAGACTTTATATAGGCAGGTGCCTTTCCAAATCTAGTCTGGTTAATTAAATTTACCACAATTTATCAGTCAAGATTTTGAAACACTTCAAGGGAACTCAAGAGAAATAGGAGTTAAAGTACACAAGTTTTTTGTTTTTTTTTCATTAGTCATTTTTGTTTTTGCTGTGATATAGCAAGGTGTGGGAATTAGATTGTTTGTTTTCTTTAAAGGGTATTCAGAATAACTCCTATATTCTTTTCTTTGTCAGGTATGGCTGAGATTTAGAGGCAGATGTGAACCAAGTGAAAGCCCTGCCATCAATCCCCAGCACATCCATGTGTATAATTTTCTTCAAGTTTGACCCCCGGCCTGCATCCAAAAATGCCTACAGGTAAGGCAGTTAAGTCATGCATTAAATATACAAGGACTTGAAGCAAGTTCTTGATAAACAATAGAGCTGTCTCATATGACTGTAGGTAATAAAGCAAAAACAAGGTAAGCACAAAAAACAGGTATCAGCAAACCCTCTCGAGGCATTGTCAGCCACAGAACTGCACACTCTGAGCAGAGATTTTAGTATCTTGCCTAAGGACACTCCAGCAGAGACTCTAAGTGCAATATTACTCTCCTAACCTCGTAAATCAAGTGTGTAGCAGCAAGTGGAGAAACATTGTGGTTATGTTAATGTTATTGCCATCTCTATGCGCTATGTTTTAGGGGGCGAGGTGATAAAAACTCTATAGAACATTTATGTTCTCATGCAGATTTATTATGTAACTGTTTGGGCCAGTTTTAATATTTTACTTAGAGCATATTTCTCAAAATTCATAGTTAACATGCAGCTACCAAACTCTTGCAATGTTTTTTCACATCTTTGCTGTGATTCCCTCACAAAGCCGGATACTCCCTGCAGCTAGGAAAGTTAGAAACAGCCTCTCTACCAATTTTATGAAAGCACTGACTCTTTGTGCAACCTCCGTGTGCCCTACCCAGCAGTAAATGCTAACTTCTTTTAGTGAACAGCACAGATCGGTGTAGTACAAGCAGTCAGTGTGAGTTACAGCCTGATGGTATGTGGAGCCCCAGCTTATTATAATCCCCCAGAGCTTGAGAGCAAGCTCTCTGCCAGGCCATTGTCCATCTTTGTCCTTCCCTCTGGGAGTCTGACCTCACCTAAGGAGATCACAGCAGAGGTGTGTTATGAGTACTGACTCAGACCTGAACCTGGGGAAAGGTGAAACGCACTGTGTCCTAATGCAGCATCATGTCTGCTATTTATAGACTGTACTGGCTGCAGAAGTAGTTTCTTTTTCTCAGGCGAATGTGTAAATCAAAAGGAATATGCAGCATGCTAAGATAAAATTGGATTGAAGGCAGAATTAAAGTTTCATTAAGTGCAATTATTATAGCGCTCACAGCACAAAATGACAGGAATGGATCTGCGGGAGTTAAATGGGTTAATATTCCACACAAATGACTCGCTGATTACCCTCATGCTGAGATCTCTGTATTCAGAAACGCAATTTCTAGTCTCCACTGTGTTTTTCTTCACCAGCTGCTCAGAACAAAAGCACTGCAGCAGTCCACCAAATAGCATTGCAGTATGATTTTGACCTGGATATATTGTATCACTTCTCATTAAGGTTAGTCATTTAAACATAATATAAAAGTGCCACTTACAATCCCTTTAACCAAAAGATGATGCTGATGTACTAAACAAACAGCATAATGGCAGCCCTTCATAAAGCTTTTGTAATAGTTCTTTATCTCATGTTGCTCATGGCTCTTTGCAAGTAAATTATAGTATATGATGAATAGATTGGTTCTTATATAGCACTTCTGTACTCTATTTGAGCACTAAAAGAAGAATACAACATGTCTCATTCACCCCACATTCATATAAGCACTTTCTTCTATTTCTAAGTGCTTAGAAAACCACCAACCCTCTGATCAGTAAATTACCTGTCCCACCTCCTGAGCTGGAGCCACCCCTAAGCATGTATTCATGATGTAAGCATGTTGACACTGTAACTGAACAGCAAATAAAATGATTGATCCTCTTGGGATAAGGTCACTATATACGATGGCAGCATGCCTGTTAGGTCATCACTCTGACACAACCTTAAATGTCTCGACAACAATTGATGATGTCCATGCTTTTGGTGACTTTCGTTATCTCCAGAGGATGATAATGAAAGTCTAGTGACTTTGGTGATTCCTTTATCTTTCTAGACCCACCATGAGGTTAACATTAACATGCCTTGGTGTAAATGTATCAAAGACTCAGGAAATTATCCCATGGGAGCCACATGTGTTTGGATACATAAGTCACGGTGTTTGTTGAATAGAAAGAAATCAAAGTTGAGTGTCAATGAGCTTTGATAGCTCTTTCCTTACCACTGTGCCTCCTACATGATCCAGCTGGCTGAATCACACTGTGATCCGAGCAACTTGCATGGGATTTGCCCCTCAGGATGCAAAAGCAGATGCTCTCTTCCTGTGTAGCATCATTAGTGTTAGCTTTGTTTTCAGGAGCAGTGGTGGCTCATAAAGCACCATGGGAACGGGCTGTCATTAGCCTTTGATACACAGAGGTCGACCCCTGTTATGTCATTTGGCCTTATTTGTTTGCTTTTAACAAGATGCAAGCTCCTATGTTGAAGGAATAATAGGAAGACCATTAGAAGCTTAGGAATAAAAACATACATTTGCAGGTTCTGATGCATTTCACTGACCTCTGTGGCTTTTAATGATTTGTAATCATATGACAGCAGTCTTTACCTCAATACATCTAAAGATGAAGTTATAAAATTGCTTGAAATATTTAAAAATATTGAATGAAATGCAGTGGTTTACAAGCAGTTTAAACCCTATATTTATTGGAAATGGCACAAAAACTAAATAAAACCAAACCTTTTTTTAATGTATGGCATTTTTTTTAAAGTCAGTGCCAGCAACAAGCAATACTTTCCAAAAAAGTTGGGACAGGGAATGTTTACATCTGTCCTTAATTTAGTTTAGTTATTTATTTATTTGACTGTCAGAGACCATGAACAAAAGCATTCATCTCTTAGGAGGAGTGATGCTTTATAACAGATTTAGCTACTAGCTCATTTCCATCTGCTGTCCCTGGGGAGGCAGATGCAATAGTAAATATGACATACAAATACATATCCAAGCAACTCGATATAAAAAGGATTATATTATCAAGCAAACATACTCAGACTAACAGCCCCATCCCCCTTGTTCCCACCACACACTGAGATTTAAATTGTGCATGTTTGGGGGGCACATATATATATACAGTCATGAAGAAGAAATGTTGTCATGGAACTCAGTCTAAATGCACCTGGTGATTCAGTAGCTTGTAGAACCACCTTTAGCAGCTATAACTTAAAGTCATAGTTTTCTGTATGACTTTTATCAGTCTCTCACATCATTGTGAAGGAATTGTGGCCAACTTTTCTTTACAATATTGCTTTAGTTCTTTGAGATTTGTGGGCATTCGCTTATGCACAACTCTCTTAAGGACCTGCTACATACAGGTCTGGACCATTTCAGCACATTGATTCTTTTCTTTTTCAGCCATTCTGTTGAAGATTTGCTGCTGTGCTTGAGATCATTGTCTTGTTGGGGCCAAGCTTTAACTGTTGGACAAATGGGTTTACATTTGACTCTAGAATAACTTTGATCTACTCAGTGGCTGCAGGGTGCCCAGGCCCTGTGGCTGAAAGACAAGTCGAAATCACCACCCCTCCACCACTGTGCCAGACACGTGGTATGAGATGGAGGGGTTTTTTGGTTTGTTTTTTAAAGGTGACAATGGCCAGACATCTACACTCTAGTCTTGTTTATCTGAAGGACATTGTTTCAGAAGCCTTGGGATTTAGGAGGAAGAGGCTTTCTCCTGGAAACCTTTTCAGACGCCCATACTCTGAGTGGTAGCACTTGGGTTTTCTGCAGTTTCTTTAAGCATTGCATCGTCTGACGTTGGGGTGACTTTGCTGCTCCCCAACTCTTGGTAACATTGCGGCATTGTATTAACACATATCTGAATGCTCCAGACCAACAAACAGTTCAAATGTCCACATTTATAGAGGCGCTCACAGTTTCTGAAGAACAGTTAGACAATTGGAGTGGTGTAGTTAGCAGCACCTCCTATTACTTACCCTCTTCAATCATATGAAACAATAGAGTAGTACTTAGTTACAGGTTTTCTAACCGTGGAGATGCTATTAAACGATTTCTATAAGCAGGCTAGACATCTGAGTGAAAAATTGCTTGTAAAAACAACATTTTTTTATATTTCATTTCATACTGCCCCAAAAGTTTTTGATAGGTGACTACAGATAGGCAAACTCTTTCACAGCAAAGCCCTGCTGCTGTATACAGAGATTTCTCCAGAGATTTTTTTGAATCATTTTAATAATATTCTGTGCCATAGATAATTCTACATAGTTTGGCATTAAGATGTATTGAAATGCTTTATCTGTATTTTCAATGCATCTTTTCACAATACGAAGCCACTCCCCATATGTACTTAAAAATAAGACAGATGCTTTTTATTTGTTTATGTTATTAATTTGCTGCTATAGTGCAGATTATTTTATTTCGCAAATTGCATGAAATAGAGAGGTTACCTTTTTCATCAAGGAACAGAGTCAATGTTTACTGTTTTTCATAATATCTGAGTAGGAAAGATGGGCTGTGTGAAGCTGTGTGATTGTTGGGTCTTAACTGCTAAGTGAGGACATACTAGCCCACTACAAAAATGACAAAAAGTGACCCGTGAATAAAGGCACATGTTAGAACAGGTGTTGCATTAGATACAGGTCACAATACAGTGTTTTGCTGTTAATGGTTGTGAGCATAATGGCGTCATTACAATCTGATTCACTCCGAATAATAATAAACTGTAGGTCAAAGTTTAGTGCAGCGCTTAACTGACAGACAGTCTGTGTCAGACTTAAGAGTCCCATTGAAGGGGATTTATTGGAAATCATATCACACTCTTGTTCAGGCTATTCGCTCTTGTTTGCAGCAGTAAATGTTTGTCTCGTAGCCTTGCTTCGACAATAAAAAAACAAATTTAAAATGGAATAAAACACCTGCAGAGGTGCATGTGGCAGACACAGCCAGCTTTGCAAAATGAGATTGAGATAAGATGATTTACTTGTAAAATACTATTTCAAATTGTTTTAACCCCGTAATAGCCTGCTTTTTCTCCACTTTAGGTAGCTCCTAACAGCAGTGGGGTTATCCAACACTTGATTCAAGCTATTTGATAGTTACAGAGTTTAATAGTCATACACTCTCATTTATGTGGCTGTGTCAGTACTTAGAGATGCTCATGCATATTTCTCCAAAATTCAACCTGGTCTATTTGAAATGTTCAGAATCTTTGAGCTCTTCATTCTAAATATTTACAATACAATAATATGTATTGTATTCTAGTTTCTTTGTTTGTTTTTTAAGATTCAAAGTGTTTTCAGTTGTTTCTAAAAATGAATAAAACCACAAAGCCAAAGGCATTGGAGTCATTTCATAAAAAACATCAGTGATTTCCTCCCACGAGTTACATGGTCTCAAAATACATAAGAGTGGATGGGAATTTGTTGCTTGTTGCTCAAGAATTTGGCTTCAGATTGTGAAACTTGGAGCTGGTGTAAAATTGATTTTCTTGCAAAATTTCACATGACTAGCTGCTCTAGTTGGGAAATGGTAATGAAACACCATACTTCAACCCCATCCCACGTACTACAGGGATCTGTAACTGTTCATCCGTCCATCAATCCATCCATTTACTACTGCTTATACGAGTTCAGGTTGCAGGGCCATCAATGTAACCAGAGACCAGTGTCCAATCCACACAAGACACTAAAATCCTATGTCTCCTCCTGTGGTTGATGGGCCCACAGGAGGACGGACCTATGGAGTTTCTTTGGGCTTGCTTTTCCTACCCTGGGCCTCATTCCAGGATGAGACCCCTGTGACTCAAATCCAACCACTGCAAGAAGGTTACAATTCATTTTTGCACGTCTTCATTAAATAAACCTGTTTTATATGGAGGGACTCAATCATATCCAAAAGCCTGCTGTATATGGATAAATTCTCCAAACTTGAGCTCCTGACTCTATTGCCTTTTGCTTTTTTCAGTTACATTCCTTTTGATCCTCTTTACTTTGGTCATCTTCAAAGAAACACCTTCTCTTTGCAGCCTTGACCCTTTATATTCTCTCCTCTGGCTCCTGCTCAATCAATTTAGAAAATGAGATGCTTAACGTGAGTGCTTCTGGTTGTATCTGAGGACTTTATTATACTGAAAATGTGAAAGTTGCACTGTAACAGTCTGGGAGCTTCTTTTTTACACTGACCTTCTGGCCATAAACCACAAACGCTTACTGTTTTCATCATTACAGATGCTGTATATATATATGTACTGTAATTATATAAGTCTCTAGTGGATAATAGTAGCATATGTTTTTACCTTCATGTTAAGATCAAATGAATTAGACTCACCATATGATAGAAATATTCTTTTCTTTTTTTTTTTTTTAAATAAATGTCCCATAGGCGAGAGAGGGAGAAAGCTGGATGAAAACAGCAAGAAGAAAGATCAAAAAGTGAGCAAAAAGTGTAGTGGACATGTGATTAGAGTCAACAAAAGATTTACAAAGCCAGTGTCGATTGGTTTGCCTACATTCACTGATGATGATTTCACATAAATAAGCAGCCTGTTATATTGATATCAAATGTGGATTCCCAGCCCTTAGGATAATGTTATGTTATGTTATGTTATGTTATGTTATGTTATGTTATGTTATGTTATGTTATGTTATGTTATGTTATGTTATGTTATGTTATGTTATGTT
>NW_024582587.1:0-13951 GCF_018398535.1 Haplochromis burtoni | reverse complement strand
ATGTTATGTTATGTTATGTTATGTTATGTTATGTTATGTTATGTTATGTTATGTTATGTTATGTTATGTTATGTTATGTTATGTTATGTTATGTTGAATACCATGCATTTGTGTGCGATTGTCAGTCCAGGAGGTTGGACAGAGAGATGATAGAGAGACTGTATAGGAGCACGAAGAACCAGGTGAGCAAATGGGCAGGTAATGAGGTTAGGTGAGAAAACAGCTCTATTTCTAGTTTGCATCTTGTCCAGGTGTATGGAGTGGCAGGGTGGTTCTTAGGCACTACAACAGGTCATCCAACTAAATGAATTGCTTTTTAACATTGTAATGCAATGTTGTAATTGTATTGTAAAGGCATTGTATGCATGGCATTATGATTGGGGGCTGAGCCCCCTTTACAAGTTTTAACCTGTTATGTTCTCAGGCTAATTTTGGCTGCAAACAGAGATGAGTTCTACAACAGGCCATCCAAAGCTGCAGACTTCTGGGGGGCCAGCAATGAGATCCTCAGTGGTAAGCCTGTACATATACACTTGAGACCACCAGTCAAGCTTTTCACTAAACAGCAGTAATTTTTAAAGCTAAAGCTAACACAAATTAGTGAAAAACTTTCTTGTATGTTTTGTGTAAACGTGTCTGTTAGAATTTAATTGCTTATTTTGATTAATATATGCAAGGTTGGTTGGCTTTTTAGTACTGCTTAACAAACTTTACCTGTAAGAATAAAG
Organism: Haplochromis burtoni; assembly: GCF_018398535.1. Classification (NCBI taxonomy): domain Eukaryota; kingdom Metazoa; phylum Chordata; class Actinopteri; order Cichliformes; family Cichlidae; genus Haplochromis; species Haplochromis burtoni. The sequence continues at coordinate 13,223 of NW_024582587.1, read as the reverse complement.
AGCTTTCATTAATCAAGGAAAAATCCCTTTCCTTCACCTCAAAAATCCATCGCAGAACATCCCCACCCACAGCAAACTACATTTAATTGACTGATGTTCAATACACATTATGGCTAATCAGAAAAAATCAGTCTTCTGTTTTTCTGCTGAGGGAAGAAATGGTGCGATATCCTCGTTGTTCGCCAGTCTCCTCTCCCCTTTGTAATAGAGGGGTCAGAACTCGACTAGTGGGTTCTTAATTGATGGCTGTTTTTATGCAATGTGACAGGAATAAATGGCTCTGTCTTATCTGCAGGGGTGGGGGATGAACGGGGCGTGAGTGTGGTGGGTGGGTAGCAGTAGGGCCCTGAAGGAGACGTAGCATGGCGAGAAGGGAAGTAAGCTATTGGTCCCAGTGGAATTTAGCTAGCTTTCCATCCACCCTCAGAGGAATTAGACCATTTGGCTCTCGAGGTCACTGACTGTATAAGTGGACCTGTCTTTATTGATCACCAGGAAGTGCTGCAAATTTGCAGGGCCTGACATTCTTTGTGTCAACTGGAGGAGAGGGATGTAGAAAGAAAACATTCAGTTACTGATGGACTAAAATAATTCCTGCCATCACTCTTATGAGATTTCATTCCAATTGGACAACATCTTGAAGGTTATATAAGTTTTATACTTCCTCTGATTGTGATGTCAGTGACACAGAAGAAAATATTTTCTATTTGCGCATCTTAATGTGGACTAGATTTCTTACTGCCACTCAATCTATCTACTATATGAAACAAGCTATTTAAGCCGCTCTCCCTTTGAGACTGCTCTCCCTTCAAACCTAATTTCTTTTGATTGGCAGTTTCTTCCAAACAGAAGGTTTTGCACAGTTGGGGGGCGGGGCTCCTGTGTTCACAGCCAGAGCTGTGTGCCTAAAATGGTCATATTTGGGATATCCACTACATATAGAACTATGACCACACACACACACTGACGTCATTATTTGAAACTTTGTCTACTTTTAATATCCACATTTTTAACATTTGTGCATACAGCATGATGTCAAATAGGTAAAAGCATAATAAGACCATTTCAAAAATAATATGTAATATATATTTGCTACTAATATCAGAGAAACTTCAAATTTCCATTACTAATTATTTATTCTTTTTTCTCTTTTTATTATTTATTAACATTTTTCTAACTGTAGAATTCTTTCCCTTTCACATCTTTTGCATATTGCATGAATTTATGTGTTTTTTCTCAAACTAGCACTTAGCTGCAGTGAATAATTAAAAAGTCTGTTTGCCATATGATTAGTGACAAATGACCTAGTTCTTTCTTGAGTTAATCATTCGTTACCCATCATTTGTCCTTGTTAAGGAAAACTGGCATGCAAAAGAAGCAGGGTATACTGAAGAATCTCTGTTATTATCCGTTAAAATCGAGTCATACTCTTTTCATGTGAGGTCTGATGCCCCTCTTTTTTTAAAAATACATTGTAACTCTGTGTTTATCAGGCCTGGACTTGGAGCTAGGGAAGGAAGGGGGGTCATGGCTGGGGATCAGCAAGAGGGGCAAGCTGGCTGCCATCACCAACTACATGGAGGGACGTCCTAACGCTGATGCACAAGGACGAGGTAATCAGCCATGAAAATGTCCCAAGTGCCCCTTTACAGCCTCAGTGTCTAGAATCCATGTGATAATATAACTGATTCTAAGGAATAAGTAGTACACATACATTACATACATTTCTTATTACGTTTGCTAATTTGCAGGATTTCTAGTGTCTCACTATTTAATGGACAAGGATCAGGACAGCTACTCCTACCTGAAGAAGGTGTCGTCAGAAGGCCACCTGTACAATGGGTTTAACCTCATCACAGCTGAGTTCAAGTGAGTAAAACGTGTTGTGAAATCCATCTGCATATTTTCTATGCACTGATAAAGCTGATTCAAATAAGTATATCCATCATGTGGATGCTTACACTAACATTTAAAAACAGACGCTATCCACTGTTGCATTTCATAAGATGAAATATTTTCCAGAGTGAGAAGAAATATGCAAAATAGCCACACTAGGCTGTATAATGTGTGTCTTCTCACAATCTAAACAGTAAAGGAGTCTCTCTTTTTTTTTTTTTTTACTGGGCTTTAACTTTGTTCCTCTGAATTTTGGCCTTACCGCGGAAAGAAAACCACAAAAGCAACATCTTCATCTTTGGAGTGCCAGCCAGGCAGAACTGAAAAGACACTGAGCTGCGAACGAGCCAGCATTAAAATTCCAAAGGAACACCTGTTCATATTTCAGGGTTATAAACAAAGAAACTCTAGACAGCATAAAAAATAACGAAGGCTTTTTTCCCCCTCCCATGTGCTTCACAAGCCTGACTTGACTGAATTTGATGATAAGCATAGAAAAGAAAGAAAATGGGCTCAGTGCACACTCGGATAGCTGTCAGGTTGTCGGCCCATGTAGAGAGCTGCAATATAGTGAAGCCACACTGTTGTCTTAGGGAGCTGGAGCATAGTGTAGCTGATGTAAAGGCAATATTACCTGAAATTACAAAAATGTGTAACATAAAAAGTTTGCTATAAAGTGTTGACGCTTGATGCTGTGCTGCTGATGGTAGAGAAACCGCTCCTGACGGGAGTACAGCCAGCTCTCCTGCTGATAACATTATGACTGCACCTGCCCAAAGGAAAGCGGGGGAAAGGAGAGTTCAGAGGTTAAAAGTTGTATCTCTGTTGGAGAAGAAAAAGTGGACTTTTCCTCCTCTTAACATAGCCTGAAGTAGTTTGTTATCCCCAAAAGAGCTTTCAGGATAGAGAAATATTTTGTTTTTCATATTATTTTCTTTGCCACCTAATAATTTCTACCAACTCCAATATAATGGATAAGGTGCTACTTTTTGAAACAGTATTGTAGGTTGGAAACATCTTCTGTGGCTTTGGTATTGCAAGTTTCAGCAATACAACTGAAAGACTTAAACATATCTCTGTAATGTAGTGGCTCATTCAAAGCTAAGCTTATTTATAGGGCAATATTTTATATGAATTATGAATACAGTTCTGCCAAATATCAACGTTTTTGATCAATATATATTTACCACATGCAGAAACCAATGTCACTCCTACATTTGTGATCGTGGTGTATTCATTTTTAAAATGGCATAATAATAGTAGCACACATTGGCACGACAATGCACAAAGTGATGTATTTTAGATTGTTTGCACTATACTGAGATTCACTGTGTCTCAGTACCATCAATATATTAGGCTACATTCTGTGAAAGCATCATATGAGTTACTGTGGGACTCCTATCGTGCTGTTTGGCTGCTGAGCTTTAAAGTATACTGCAACTCTGGTTCACTTTAAATATAGTTAGCTAGACCTTTTTTGCTTCTCACGCTAATAATTTTCACATCATTTTTTTAAAGTATTTTGCATCTGAGAGACTAGATTTCCCAATCTCAGCAGACTTTGCACCTCAAACTGTGAAGAAAGCCACAAGAGTTCAGCATACCACTGAACCGAGTGAAATACACACATGTGAGATTCCAAACAAACATTTATTCTTAAAGGTCTGTGTATATACTTGTGTATACCTGCACAAAAAGTCAGCTACTTGGAGCTTTATTTTCAGAAGTGTCGGTATCATCTGAGCCTTTGAAAGCTTTTTTTCCTTTTTCTTTTTTTAACCTAGGGGCAACCGTATGACATTATCTAGGTGGCTTAGCTGCTATTTTTGATCAGCTCAGAATATGCAGATGTCCCTGTTAAAACCAGGGGCAGCAGTTACATATGCACAATCTTTTTTAGTAAGCACCATCATTACCAGCCTGTTTGTTATCCACTGCAATGTGCCCAGCTGCCCTGAGGAAATAAGGCGTTTGGTTTCTTTCCGAATCAATAACTGCTGGTGGATTGACAGTAGCTTTACATGACAATTAGAGGCTTTTGGTTTCATCTGTAAGCACAGGTGTGATTTACGATGTGGCGACTGGTGGCAGTGGGGTCAAGATGTGGCACCTTCTTTGTGTAAGTCTCATCACTCTTTACACATACATGAGAGCAAGACTGTACACTTAACATACAAACTATTTGATAATTTATTTATTGCTGCTTATTAATGGAGAGGTCTCACCAGGAATATTCTTTAATCATGTTGGATTGGATTGTGCATGAATAATTTGGTCTGTGGCAGCCTTGCATTTAAAGAAATGTCTACTGGGCCTCACAGTCGTGAAGCTAATGCCATATATATTTAAATTTTGATCTGACTCAGATATTCTCAGCTTGATGCTCTCGAGGCTCCATATCCAACACTTCATCTGACTTGTCTATAGCTCTGGTTTTTGATCCCACTTTAAGTCGCTCTTGCTTTAAAGTCAATGCCCAGAGATTATCCATTTTATTAAATATGTGCTCTGATGTTGCCCGCAAAGAAATGCCTCCCTAATGCACTTTCAGTTTGGCTGTTTAAAAAAAAAAAAAAACAACTTTAGAAAGTGGTTCGATCTTATTGCCTCAAACCCTGTGTTGTAATTCTTGGCAGAAACTTGTTCGGGCTCAAAAAGAAACACAGCGGGGCAGCAGATACGCACATTCCACAGTATCAGGGGCGGATGAACTCTCAACATTTTAAAGAAACTGTACTGTGAGGATTTGTTTTTCTTCTCTCCAAAGTGCTTGTAACATCGCCTCTGGGGAAATCATATTCTGTTTTAGAAGAACAGAAGATGAGATTCTCCTGAGTGGATTACAATAAATAGCACTGCATGATTCACTCCAGATGTCTAAAAATTGCCATACAAATTTAAATGATGTTAATTTTTGCTCTCTGATTGTTTGCATGGTTGTATGCACAGCCTTTTTCTATCAGATGGGAGGTCTGAATTACAATACATCACTGGTATAATATAAATATTTGAAGTTCCATGTTTCCATACAGTATATGAATGTTTTACTAAGAACTACATCTGTCATGTATCTCTTTTCAATCTGACTAGAAATAGTTCCTTGCATTTTTACAGAAACATATTGCCAAAGCCAAAGTTGGAATCACTGATGGTGACTAGGTGAGATGTAGGAACACGTCCTATTCAATGATTTGCTGATAAATCCCAAAGTTTCTGTCTGCTATGATTATTTTTTTCCCTCAAAAATTACCTGAATTTCTTGAAAGCTCACTGATAGGTTTGTAGCTTGAACCTATCCGCTGGAACGTTGAAGACAATATAATTACACTGCAAAGCAAGACACAAGTAGGCAAGCTTCTTCATGTTTCTCGTGCACGGGAGAGAACCGGACAGGCACCGTTCCTTCGCTTGACCCCAGTTGCTCTCGTCCGTTCTCCCGTACCACTGTCTTTTATTGAGGTTACATGAATATGCATAAGTTCATTAACATATGACGTCTACATACACACAAAGAGTACCTTGCCTGTGTGTGTGTGTGTGTGTGTGTGTGTGTGTGTGTGTGTGTGTGTGTGTGTGTGTGTGTGTGTGGACTGCTGATCAAAGGGTCAAACATCCTTGGTCAGGAAGAGGGTAGCCTCCCCCTCACCCTAGATGGTTCATCCTAGATAACACGGTGAGGAAGTCCTGCAGTTCATCTAAACAAAGAGCACTTAGACTAGAACAGACGCAACTACGTTGATTCTACCATAAAACAATAAGACACGGTGTGACCTCTCATGCTCCCAAAGTGCTGTCTAATACACACAAAGTTTGCAGACTATCAAGGATCAAAACCTCTACCAATCTACAGCTAATTACAAAACTCTAAGCATATATAAGTAAATATTTCTAAGCATAAATGGCAATCAACAATACAAACTCTAACACTCACTCAACCATCTCAGCCAACTACACTACAGCTGGTGATGCTCTGCAGCCTCAATATAGAGGACTCTTCATTAGAACACTTCTCAGCTAGCATACTGATTAACTCTCTGACTGAGATCTGAAAAAGCCTGTTTTTGACTCTTCCCTCTTTGTTCTCGCTCTGCCCGATGGTCCCGACCTCCTGCTGTTCCCTCATCTCAGCCCAAATAAACCCACGGCACACCTGATGGGACTTTCAACATTTTAGCCAGTTTCAAACAGCACAAATGGAACTCTCTCTCCATAAATCCTCCACCTGCTGCCACCATGGTCAATTTGATTTGATATCACACGCAAAGTGTGTAGATAGAGCCAGGCTGTTGAGGTATTGTTGAGTGAAGACCTCAATACCAAGACAAAATACTAGTTCAGACAATTTCATTTTTGCAGAGCAGACAAATAAAGGCTTCTCTCTCAGGTTACAGTGCCATCTGGTTCTCATTGACTGGCTACCATGTGCGTGCTTGGATGAGCGGTCACTGCTTTCGCCTTGAGTGAATATTGGCCAGTGCTGATGTGTTTATAGTTGTTGGTTTAAGAAGCCATGCTCAGTTCTGAGGTTTAAAAGAGATACAAATATTTCAGCGAAATATGCGTGTGGTGTGAATGAGACACAGCAGGTCCATACATCAGTTTTTAGCCATCCTTATTGACCGCAGCTACACATACATCACACCACAACAACCCCAATTCCCCGGCGGGCATGATTGCGGATGCCGTGCAGGTGCGTCCGCCCAGCACCGCGTCCACGCCCCACCACAATGCGATATACATTTAATACAAGCAAGATTATAAATGGTAAATGGCCTGTATTTGTATAGCGCTTTTACTAGTCCCCCAAAGCGCTTTACACACCATCCACCCATTCACACACTGGTGGAGGCAAGCTACAGTTGTAGCCACAGCTGCCCTGGGGCAGACTGACAGAAGCGAGGCTGCCATATCGTGCCATTGGCCCTTCTGGCCCACACCAGTAGGCGGTAGGTGAAGTGTCTTGCCCAAGGACACAACGACTGAGACTGTCCGAGCCGGGGCTCGAACCGGCAACCTTCCGATTGCAAGGTGAACTCCCAACTCTTGAGCCAACGATCGCCTCGATGAGCATTCGGATGGGGTCGGCAACTCCAGGCCTCGAGGGCCGGTGTCCTGCAGGTTTTAGATGTGTCCTTGATCCAACACAGCTGATTCAAATGGCTAAATTACCTCCTCAGCATGTCTTGTAGTTCTCCAGAGGCCTGGTAATGAACTGATCATTTAATTCAGGTGTGTTGACCCAGGTGATGTCTAAAACCTGCAGGACACCGACCCTCAAGGCCTGGAGCTACCCACCCCTGTCTTACACCATTATGTTTGTGTACCCAGCCTGACTTAAGACAATGCTTTTCACCACATCATCATGTCAAACTGAGTTATTGGGGAATTTATCATTTTTATCGACTTTAATAAGAAAATTAACACCATAAACTAAAATTTCAGTTCATATGTAGGAGGAACATAAGCGCAGTATTTACACCTTTTTTGAAGCAGTCAGCTTTGAGTCCTTACTCCTTTCAGACTTGTTTGAGCTAAAAAACAAAAAGATCTGATTTTGCAGGCACACGGCCCCATCAAAAATGGACATTTGAAGATTGGAAAACCAAGCCTGTTCTGATGGGTCTTCTGTTCCACTGAGGCTGGCATGTCTGACAAGCATGTTTTTGTTTTTAAAATCAATTATTACCTAAATGTCAGGCTGATAGCATTGGCAAGCTTCTGTTTATTTTCCCGTGGGACGTCATATTCATTCGACTTAGCTGGACTCCTGGTTGTCCACATTCCACCTGCACAGGCTCTAAGCCCCACTAGTGGAGACAAACCCACAGTTTGAGAACCCCAGATGTAGGGGATGATTATGTAAATCAGATCAACATGGCGCTAAATCTGAAGGAAATGCTCAACATCTTGGGCAGTCCATGAAGAGAGGAAATGAGGGTGTGAATTATATTGTTCATGTTCCTGTAGAGCAAAACATAACTAACCACCTACAACTAAGAGATTTTTCAGCATTGTTTAACTGACCTGTTTTAATTGGTTATTCTGTAAATGATCAGAAATGGTTTCTTTCAGGCAAGTGAAGTTGAGAAAAATGTAATCAGTTGAAATATTTGGGTTTTTTTGTTGAAAAACCAAGCAGGCTCATTTGATTATCAAAGCCGTTACAAAATAATGTTCTTTCAATTTACTAATTCATTAATAGACTTGTTTTTCTCAACGTGACATGAAATCTTTGTTAATAATGGCAAATATTCTCAGCTTGTGGTGCTAACAGGTCAGACCAAAGGCTGTCTAATATGTACTTTGGCTTTTAAAACTATTTAGTAAATGTATTTGCAGAGTAAAAGCCCAGCAGCATATTGTGCCCTTGTCTTGCCAGCTCTCAACTGGGAAACTTTCCAAGTCAGATGTTGAAACAGTGTTGCACCACATTTGAGATTGACTGATGCCACTGGTATTGCTGTCATAAAACTGACATCAAAAAAACGAATTCCACTACTGCTTCAAAGGCTTCGATCATAATTTATTATTCACTCTCCTGTACCAAGGCTGTGACAGATGCCCTTGATGTCGGATAGATTTTTTTCAGACTGAATAAATTCCCTCTAACTGAGGACTTTGCAAGGAGATCTAACACCGTAACTAAATGGCTTTTGTGGTAGTCAAGGGTATTTGCAGCACTAATTTTTACTTTGAGACCTTAATTTCACCCAGTTGTCCTTTGTGGATAACATCAAAATTGTTCTAGTGTGGTATAGTATTTTAACTTTCCCATTTGAATTGCGTCCAGCAATAACACAGGCTTCTTAATTCCTATTTTCCAGGGCTGCAAAAAAAATGCATCATTAAAAAATGCTATATGGTGCAGTTTGTTATTCTCTTTCACCCTCAGCGCTCATTTTCCATGTTTCCCTGAGGAATGCCCCTTTGAACTTTCTCTTTGCTCTATTTCGCTTTATTTCAATAGCCTCAAAGTCTTCTGACTCCTGACACAACAGTCATAATTAGACATAAACACGTTTGATTATCATAAAATGTCTAATTTCCCATCTTACTGTGTCCTCTCTAGAGCTAAACAAGACATTGTGTGTTACTATGGAAACAGAGGCAGCCCTGAACCCATCCATCTAAATCCAGGTCTGTGTTTTTAGTATGGTTGCTGTAGAAACCTTTCATACCTTTCCTCCTGGCCTATGGCTGGCTCATGTCAGTCTGACATTTCCGCAGTGAAATTGCTCTCAGATTGAAGAACACACCAGAAAGACGCTAGCAGAGCTTGCTAATGTTTAAATTTGTCTGTATTTATCTTGTTCCCCCTCAGCAGGAATCTACAGCTTGAGCAACTCGCTGCTGGATACTCCATGGAAGAAACTGCTGAAAGGCAAGCAACACTTCACCAGCGTCGTCAGCGACCAAACGCTCTCTTGTGATGGGCTGGTGCAAGAGCTGCTCAGTGTCCTTAATAATGAGGAGCTGTAAGTTCACAAACACCCACTTAAATCTCATTCAGCTGCAGTGCATTTTAAATTGTGTGTATGTAGGAGATGCAACTGAAAAAGCCTGATACTCTGCTCATGACCTGCTCTATGTCCTGAGCTACAGCCACCCCACCCCAACAACAGAAGCGACTGTTGTTGTTATTTTGCACTATCAGAGTAAAAGTGAATTGAATCATTCACTTTTACTCATTGACTATAGATTACCCATAGATGTGAATGTCAGTGCATTTGAGCTCTGTGCCAGACTGTCAACCTGACATAGGCTCCAGTCCCCCGGTGACCCTGAAACGGATAAGCTGAAGGGGATGGATGGATTGATATATAAGATAAACAGGTGCAATCAATTGAAGCATAATTTAAGAAGAGGGTGAAGGGTGTTGTCTAATAGACCAATAGACATCCCTGTCAGTACCAGAGCCCGCTCAGCGTGGTTGACAAATTTGACACTAAATTAATTTTTATTGTTTCAGTTAACTAAAATATTTTCCATATCTAGTTTTAGTTTTTAATTTAGTTTAATATACTTTAATAATCTTGCACAGCTTTGAAGACCCTCAAATGAAATTCAGATATAAGGGTCGCTGTGAGGAGATCCAGCACATTAATCGGTCACACATGGAAGGTGGTTAGACTTACAGGGAGCGATCACCAATAGCACTCAGCTAGAATCACTGCATTTGGTATAATCTGACCCAAGTTTCCATGCAGACACCCATACACTTAAAGGGTATTGGTGGATTTTATGGATCGCTCAGAAATGGGATTTGCTTCAAGAGCAATAAATAATGAAAAAAGTATTAATGCATGTGCAATTAAAACCCGACACGCTTTCTAAAGTTATCTGTTTTGTTTTTGTTGTTGTTGTTTTAACAGGAACACACCTGATCCAATTCAGGAGACTCAGGGTGATGGTTATAGCAAGTCCATGATCCAGGCTCTGTCAGCCGTGTGTGTTCGCTCCCCTCATTATGGAACAAGGTCAGAGCCTTCCTCACTCACCAGATATCATTTCTCTCTCCCCCCTTATGTGTTCACTGGTGGTGACTGACACTGCTGTGCTAGACAGCAAGATCACAGAGCAGTGAACTCTTGGCACACAAAAAAAATCCCCAGTGTAATCAATCCTCCACAGCAATGAAACACTGGATTATTGGGTACAGACACTCTCTTGTAGCCAAAAGGTCAGAGCGTTAGTGCTTTCCAAAGCTATCAAAACATCATTTAGCAGGGCAGCGACAAACAGTGTCTGAAAAGTGACTTTTTATAACCACTGTCATACTTATTAGATATTAAATTTATAATTGTTTTCTTCTCTGTATTGTTATCCATTCAGAACCAATACAATTATCCTGATAGATGCAGAAGGGAATGTGATCTTCACAGAGCGCACCATGCTTGACTGTGACACAACCAAATGGAGCACCAGTTCTTTCCAGTTCAAACTGCAGGAGTGAAGACACAATGGAGGAAACCTACTCTGTGCCTTTCTGCATCATCTCTCCTTCCGTTACCTTTTCCTCACCATCTCCTTCAGCTGAGCCTCATGTGACCGCAAAGACTCATCAGCACTTTTTTTATTCAGCTAGTCACTAGCTGCCTCGTTAACATCAGTTTCATATATTTCTTACTTTTGATTTAATTTAAAGATGTGTGCTAATTTTTTAAAAAAAAGCAAAGATGCCAAAGGACATTTAGAGTTTTGTAGAGGAAAATATTTTACCTACATGTCATGAACCTTCTCAAAAATTATAGATTGAATGTAATTTGGTAAATATAAGATTGGTGTGATGCTATTTTCTGTCATGAACGCTAGACATTGTGGCCCTTTCACACATATGGCAAAAGACAGGAGATGATCTGTGTTAGGCACATTACATGCAGTACGTTACGACTGGTTCTGACATTAGTGGTTTTAAATACAGCTTGTCTGGGTGAAGTGTAGAAAAGCTCGTCTGCGGTGCATGAATACATGCTTTTTGGTGTCCGATGTAACCTTCCATCCATGATTTACATTTTATGCTCTATTTTCAGGCTGCAGGCTAAAATGGCATTCTATGACAAGTCCTAGGGTCACATATATTTTTCTAGAAGACTTAAGTTCACACGAGTCATCACCAGGATTACTGGCTACTTTGTAAGTTTCTGATTACCCTTTCATTGGTGTTTAGGTAATTTTGCGTCACAGCATCAAATGTTTCAATGCACTGTTAAATGCACTGGATCTTGAAAAAACAGCCTGAAAATAAATAACAGTTTATCCAAACACCTCTCTTTTTGATTGTTGCATTATGATTACGGATACAAAATAACTGTCAGGAGCCATGTGCTCACACACATATCAGTATAGGCCTAGGAAGCTGGCTCCGCTGCTTCCTGTATGACTCTAGGATTTACCCACATGCAGGTGACGTATGAGTAATGTATTTATTAATGTGAAGAAAGCTTTTTGTAACCAGATTGAACCCATGGTTAATTTGACTTCTGTTCCCTAAAAAAAGAGTTCAAACTTGATATGCTTTGTGAGTAATATGTACATATGTATTTTGATCTTTTGTTAGTTTTTTCCATTTAAAATCTCCCTATGGTCATTTAACCAGTATCCCTGGTTTGCAGTGTTATGCCATTGTATGTACTTTAGCTGACCTGCAACTGTTTTCAAACAGTGACCCCTCCTGCCTGTGTGGAATATTGCACCCTTCAGGATGTACCTGAACATTTGGTGTATTTAAAGATTACCTTCTTATTTTTTTTAACCAGCAGAATGGGCACTGGTATCTTCACATCAATGTTTTAAAGCAATACAGCATCTAAAGAGGTGTAGAGGAGTATAAATCTAGACAAGTACAAATAGAATACCAGTGGCACAGCATTAAAAAGTAATGCAGTTTTTATTTTTATCTGATTAATTTCAGCTGTGAAACAAATTTGTGGTTGTATTACCATCACTCCATTTTATAGGCTGTATGTAAACATCTTTATAGTTTTCTTCATACACTGTGTGCTGTAAGCATCCACCAGTCCCCAGAATTAGCACTCTCTGCTAAAGGCAGCAAGAGTCCACTCGACAAAACCAAAGCATGTTCTGTAAGATTTTGCATCACTGATTAAACATATCTGAATTTATTGATTCATGCAGGAGGTGTGTAGCACATGCTCACTTTAATGTTATGTTATAATTTGGTTGCTCTTCCCATTTTTAAAAACGTTATCCTTTTTTAATGCTTGTCGGCTACCCCTTGTAGTCAAAGTGTGCATAAAGGGATTTCACGCAATATCAGGAGTTTCAAAAATGTGAACCATCCCACTGGATGGCTTCACATTATGTGAAAATGGGGGAGGGGGGATTCCAGTTATTCAATGGGACGCCGTTTGTAAACTGAATGATGCTGGAATTAGTAGCAACATTTTTCCACATTTAGCTCCAAGCCTTATTAAAAACATGTTTTTTCAAGTCATTTTTCACAATATTCAAATTTCCAAAGAGGAATTGGAAAATGTTCTTTCCCTGAAAATGTCTTTTACTGAAGCTGCATCTATCCTCTCCATCTCAAGGCCTACTCTGTAAGACTATCATAACAAGTAAGTTATACAGTCGCTTACATTTAATGCTTCATTGAGCTGTATGTTTAAGTGTAGAAGAAAACCAAAGATCAAAGACGACACAGTTCAGTGCCAGCTAGCAAAGATGATGCATTTTGTCCTTTGGATGTATCATATTGCTGGTCTCTGTCAGCCTCTGTGGACCTTCACCACCATCTGCACCACACACGAGGGTTTGAGCCCATATTCAGATAGAGATGCAGAGTCGTTCACCAATAGCTTCCCAGC
>NW_024582586.1:1037523-1042523 GCF_018398535.1 Haplochromis burtoni | reverse complement strand
TTGGAGACAGCATCAAGTGGCCATTTGATTAACAGCAGTTTCTGGCACAGAAGCAGTTGTCAGTTAATCTGATACACCAACACTGGCAAAATACATGAGACGGTACTCTTTCTCTGCGTTTATTCAACATGTTAATTTTAGACAATTGCAGAGGTCGTCTGATGGAAGGCAACCTGTCCCCAAACAGTTGTGACCATTGCCAACTTGATCTCATTCAATCACAAACCGATAGGAGACCGACTTTGTCTTATTGAACCATATGGACGAAAACAAACACACTTAATAACAATTTATTTTCCGCATTTCTTGTTTGCCCGCCTCATTTCATGCAATGTCTTTTAGTGGATGACTAATACGACCGTAAAATAGTCCCTGTTTTATCGGGGGGCTATTAACTAATCTTGTGCATGTGGCATAAATTAATGGCGCACATGCCCAGTCTAAATGGACCAATCACGCTGTCTGTCCTTTGCGTTTTGCCAGTGCGCTGCTCTTGATTAATTTCTGCGTCGTGAATGTACAGCATGACCGATCAATCAATCAGCCGCTGAGCTGAATCAGACAGTCCTCGACATATCTCATCTCAATATCAGCAGATCTTTTATTACACAGGACCTTTCAATGTGTCACAGCTCCCCCCTCCGCCCCCCTCAAAAACTGGGTAATAACATGAATGATGGCTGCTTGGCTGCTTTGGTTTGATATTAACTTTTAAGCACATATTAAGCAGATTCCACATTTACCAAGTTTTTAGATCATTTTTTTAAAGTCATCAAAAGATTTCAGTGACAGGAAGGTAAGAGTGATAAAAGTGAGCTGCAACAGAAAGGTCAGAGATAATAAAGAAAAGATAATTACATCGTTTAGTACAAATTCTTGGAGTATGAAAAGCCGTCTCTCCAGAATTGAATTTGGACTGATTGTGAGCACAAAACCAAAGCAAGAAACCTTAAAGTGAAGGCAACATCACAGAGCCTTTGTGTTTTGGTATTTTTTGGAATTGAAGTCATACTTCACGTCAGCAGTGGAAATGAGAAATAAACATGGCTGTGAAGCAGATGTGAGAAACAATGATGCTCTTAGAGAGAACTAATGGGACGAAATATTCATTCTGTCAGGCAGCAGAGCAAAAGTAGGGGATACAAGTGAGGTCGGGATTAGAGCTGTCAGCCCACAGGGACGTCATTAGGTGAGATTAAGAGCAGCAGAGGGCTTGTTTTGTTTGGCCCATCGCAGCTCAGAGTTGTCATCTGATTGACCTTCGGCCTCCAACCGTCTCCTGTGGTGCAGCCTATTATTTGGATCTTGCGTGACCGTGACACTCCTGTTTTTTTCAGCGGCAGTGGAAAGGTTGATTATGTGTGCTTGCATGTCTGTTTGCATGCAATGCCTGCGTGGGAGTCAGCTTCGCTAGACTGTCCTTCACAGCAGCAGAAGAAATCTGCTCAAGTGTTAAAGATGGACAGACACAAATGAGGCCGATTCGGAGCCTGAAAGTTTTCGGAAAGCTCGTAGAGCGACATAGTTTCACTCTGTCAGTCAAAATAGTGCGACTTGACTGACGAGTAGCGCAAGCGTCTCAGTCTCCACAGCAAATTTTATTTCACTTAAATCGCAGAGCAGCGGCCTTAGACACAACAGCAGACTAAGTGTCTTTTAGCTCCCGCAGCAGGCAGATTAGGATCGCTTTAACCACAGAGACACCGAAGACGTGACAGCAGTGGCGTTAAACTTGAGTAAGATGCGCGCGCGTGTCCGTATCTCACATCCCCGGCTGGGTGGGTGATATTCTCATCGTCCCACAGGAGTGTCTCCTCTCTTCCATTTTTGCCCTCGGCAGGAAGTGAAACAGTGAACAGGCCTGTAATTGTGGTAAACGCGGAAATGCAATATTCACACCAGGACTGCTCCGCTCACTTAATGGACGACTTCTGTCATCTGTCTCACACTCCCTCCGTTTTTGTTTTTTTTTCTCCCTCTTATTTTCTTTCAACACTTTCAGCACCCCAGGCGGCCACATGGCAAAGTTATCACTGACAGAAAAATAGGAGACAACAATGTCTTTAAAAGAAAAACAACCAAGAATTCTCTTTTGTAGATGCCTGTAAATATCAGGATTACAGCACGCAGCCAAGTACATGGGTGTGACTGCCTGGTTTTCTGCTTCCCAGTGGCTTTGCAGTAGTGGCTGTGTTTCTGCCTTAAAGATTTGGATGCTTGCTGCTGGATGGCTTAAAATGGTGTTTGGGATAGACTGAAAAAGGTGTAAGTATCAGCCTGATCATGTTGTATTGCAAAGCAGACTCCTGTTCTGCAGCGGTGCATCCCTGTTTAAGAGACAATCATTCTGAGATTTATGATGTCAAGTCAAAAAAAAGGTTTTAAAAAAAAAAAGGAAATACAATCGGGAGCTATCACTTACATCTTGCTACAACTTTGAGGAATTGAAGTTGTTTGTCATGAATGTTTGCCTCCAGTGTTTAGCAAACTTGTGTATGGATAAGTACCATGCATATAAATGTCAGCTTTCTTTTTCCAGGAATGTTGTACTGCTCCTAATGTAATTGGTGAATGTGCAATTGGTGACCAAAGAAAAAAATCAAATTCAGTCACCGGGAAGACACAAATTTTTCCAAGTTACACTATGAGGACGTTCAGTTCAGTTCAACTTAGTTTTATTTATATAGCACCAAATTACAGTTGTCTCAAGGTGCTTTAAATTGTAAGGTAAAGACCATACGATAATACAAAGAAAACAGAAAACCCCAACGCTTTGGCAGCAGTGGGAAGGAAAAACTCCCTTTTAACAGGAAGTAACCTCCAGCAGAACCAGCCTTATGGAGAGGCGGTCATCTGATGTGATCGGTTGGTGGTGAGGGGAGGAAGATAGGATGAAGACACGCTGTGGAAGAGAGCCAGAGATTAATAATAACTAATAACGTTGCTATGTTATGTTTTACTTTGGTGTGACTAACAGGACTTTGCACTGTATTCACATGAGGCATGGTGCTTCTCCACACACAAAATGCTAAATCTTTTTAAGAGGGTTTGAATTAAAGTTTGGATAAACTGAAGTCAGGCCATCTTCTGAACCAATGAAGGTAATTGATTATGTAAAAGATATCTTTAGATGCCTTTTAGTAATTTAGATTATTTGGGTCCTAGCATGGTTTTCAAACCAGCCACACTTACCCAGTTATCCAGACAGGGTATTTCTTTTCATAACTATATTCAATTCTGTTTGCCGTCTGCTTCTTTGTTGCTAATAACTATATTTTTCTCTTTCTCTTCACTGTCCTATCACACCACAGGCGTACAACTAGTAAAGACGAATGGCTGCCCCTCTCTTTTCCTGTTAGAAGGTTGCTTGTTCTTCCCAGTGTCGCCAAGTACTGCTCTTAACTGTCGAGTCGTTTACATCCATTTGCTTGTTCTGTGTCCATTATGTGTGCAAACATTAAAACTTATCTTATACAACTTCCAGTTGACTTCCAGTCCAAGTCAACAGAGCCTCGAATGTGCATAAATACTGACTTGAACATGCTACTTATAGCGCCTTGAGCACATGAGGCAGACAGATTGTCTAAAACTTTCACCACTTTCTCACCCTAAGGCTTCATCTCTCGCCTCTTCTCTTCTTCTTTGAGCAATTAAAGGAGTTAGCCTTGCGAGAAGGCTGTTGAGCAGCAGTTCGTTCGTATGTCTTGCCAGACAATAACTGCTCTCCGTCACTTTGGCGGAGGCGCGATGCACAGTCAGCCCAGACAAAAGGAGGGAAAAGACAAAGTGAGAGAAAGCACTGGAAGTTTGTATCAACACAGAAATGTGCCCATAACACACTCATCATCATATCTGATGCAGACAGAATCACTCTCAAACCTAAGATGTGGAAGCAAGGGGGTGTGTGTGCGTGCGCCCGCCTGCGCACCCCCTAATAACTGATTCCGATCACCGCCCCACCATTGTCTTGTAGATGCCTCTCGAGAAATAAAGCAGGAAAGATAAAAAATGATGGCAGAGAGAGAGAGGAATCCTAATTAATTGTGATGAATATGCAGATTGGGTTGAATCCTCAGGATAGCCGGCTCCTTTCACCACGATCTGCTTCAATATTTAGACAGAGCTTAGGGACAAAGACAAGTCTACGCCGAGAATACAATCAGCCCCAATTTAACTTCACTGCTAGTCCTCGGACTTTTGTGTGAAAGTTTGTGCGCTCGCCTTCTGCCTTTTTGACAGTCGTCCATCTGTCTCCTCTGCTCTGTTATCCACTGCAAAAAACTGACATCTCATGAAGTCTCAGATTTGCTTCGATTTAAACGAGTAACATCTTTGTGTGATTTTTATTGGTAAAACACATTGTTTTTCTTTCTTTCTTTTTTTTTCACTCAGTGGCATCCCACTGGTGTTATTTGA
The DNA here is from genome assembly GCF_018398535.1 of Haplochromis burtoni. NCBI lineage: Eukaryota > Metazoa > Chordata > Actinopteri > Cichliformes > Cichlidae > Haplochromis > Haplochromis burtoni. The sequence goes on along the minus strand of NW_024582586.1, from coordinate 1,038,107 downwards.
CAAAGTATGTTCTTTAGCAGCCACAAGCACACAGCAGTGACAGAATCATTGAAACAAGATGAATTTTTCTGTCGAAAACAAAGTTGGGATGATGTCACTGATGTCTAAAATACACTGCTTTGTCTGCAAAGGTTTCTTGAGTCACTTTCCGTCTAAGGACAGTGTCTTAAACAACCTGCACTTAAACTACATTGTGAGATCCCTCTAAAACGGTCTCTTTTCTTTTCACCACTGTGGGTACGAAGAGCATCAAAAACAATCCTACTGCAGCTCGTGCTCAAGTTTCTGTGTGATCTGCTGCTTGAAGAACGCATAATTATAGTGGAAAGACAAGCAAAATATTTGGCGAGGCTGTATTTAAACAAAGCAGTTCTTTGAGCTAAAAGCTAACATCGGCTTGCTAACATGCGCTCAGTGAATATGCTTGTGTTAATGTTTAGCAAATAATGATTGGCACGTTTGCTTGCTTAGGATGTGGTGTTAGCTTCAGAATGCATATTAAAAAATGGAAGTACAGGGTGGGCCATTTATATGGATACACCGTAATAAAATGGGAATGGTTGGTGATATTAAAGTCCTGTTTG
>NW_024582586.1:956730-1001356 GCF_018398535.1 Haplochromis burtoni | reverse complement strand
CTGTTCTCCCTTCGTGTTCAGGTTTGCCACTCCTTTGTGTAGTTTCACTCAGTTTAGTTCATCCGTAGTTCTGTTTTGCCATCTCCTCTTTATGTTTGTTATCATCAATAAATCACCCTCACACCTGAATAAGTGCTGCACTTTGAGTCCTCCTTCCACTCTCCACACGGCCGCTGCCCCGGACCGTGACACTTGCAGTCCGATCACTAGTTATCGTGGCTGGAAGAGTAAATATGATTAAAAAACTATTTTAACAAATGTATTTGAAAACCAAGGCTTATTTCATAATTATACATGCTATAAGTAATATATGTTGATCATGTTTAAGTAGCCTGTTTTTGTCTGTATAAATGAAAGAGGTCAGCGGCCCCCGCATTAACCAGCCACCCCTGATGCAGTCTGTAAAATGGGTTTGTTTTCCACACAGAGCCACTTGTGTTAAAAGTGATTCGTATGCACACATGTTCAGACACCAGTCACTTCCACACACAAACACACAGCCCCACCACGCTGACAGCATATTAAATTCATGAGTGGATTACCCAAGAGTTTCCAAATCATAGCAAAATCATGGATGGATTAATTCCATGTGACATCAGCTCGTCTGCGGCTCCTAAGCCATATTTATTTGACGATCAAAAAGCTTAACCTGGCCGGTTAATCCCATCCTAATATTCCAGTAATCTGTCCCCAATCCAAACTATAACAGAATCAGCTTCAGCTGTTTGTTGTTTGTCTTTGACTTTTTTCTTTTTTTTAACATTTTCCTTTCCTGCTTCAGATTTTGCACACAAAGAAAGTTTTGAACAGAACACCTGTTTGTGTTTCTGTCTCTGAGCACGTGCATTCCCCCCCCCCGTAAATATTCCCCCTCCAGGCAGGGTGACTCAAATTCTATCAGATTCAGACACATTGTATCACACACAAACAAACACTCTCACCACTGCGACCTGATTGAAGCCACATACATAAACAGAGGATTAGAGACTTATCATCAAGTCCCTGGAGTTTGGATGTTAGCGAGGTTATGCTTCCTGGTAAGGTTCTTATGTTTTACTATAAGCAGACCATGTCCCAATGTTATTCATTCTGCTCTTTAAAGAGCACTTTACTTGATGAAAAAACAAAACAAAAGTGCATACAACCTCCTGCTGTACTTGTTTGTTCGGGGCAGATCAAATGCCATAATCAGATCAACATTCTCCACTGAAGATAGAAATGGGAACGAGGGCGGGGTCTGTGAAGGGGATGATGATGGTTACTATGATAAGGGTTTAGCTTCGGGAGAGACCAGTAAAGCAAGAGGAAAGGATATGAGAAGAGAAGGTGTGGAGCGGCGGGTGGAGATGATGGAAGGGGGCAGCAGAGCTTTACACTTGGGTGCAAATGATTTTTGAGTGGTGGGGGAGAGTCTTGGAGTGACGAATAAGTCTGCTGGTGTTGGTCTTTTTATTAAAAATCATTCATCAGCGTGTCACTGTCTCTCGTATGATGGATATGCGGCGCTTTGAGCACATATTTATTGGGAAATTGATCAGTACCACAGTCAGTTTTGTCTTTGGGAAACGCTTAGACTGAATACTGATGACACAGTTTAGTAGCATCCTTTACCCGGGTCGTCCATGACGGTGCTCTCGAAATAAAGTGGAAAACAGAGTGTTGCAATTTAGCACAAGGAAAGGAGGGAGGGTTTAATGCAGAAAAGTATAACCAATTATACAAAAAAGTGTGGATCCTGTGGCTAAAAGACAAATTTTAGCTACTTAGTTGCTTAATGTATTTTTCTTAATGTGCCAGTAGGTTTTCATTTGGTGATGGGTCTGGACTTCAGACCTATCCCTTTAGCAACTGGACTCTGGTACTGCAGTTCTGTGCTGTCATGATACATACAGGTTATGTTTTTGCAGCATAATTATTAGCCACGCTCTTCGGTCAGCTCCGCTACTCTCCAGCACATCTATTCAGCCAATCACATGGCAACAACTCAAAGCATTTAGGCATGCAAAAGAGGGTTGTCAAAAAAATCGATACTCTGATATTAATCGATAATAAGATTAATTTCGTAAAAAGATACTCCTTTGCAACAACATTGTGGCGTCTTTACCCGCTTGAGCTGACACATAATTTCACACAGCACGACTGCAAACGGACAGTTGCACAGCTTTGCTAATGCTAACACTAACAATGTTCATAATGCTAAGCAACACTTTAAGAGGTATTTCAGAGTTCAGTGAAGCTCTCATTTTAACAGCACTTAAGTATTAAACTGTTCTCAAATTTAACCTGACTGGTACAAGCCTTAAAGTCAGCCTAAAAGTCAGCTGTTTAACGTAGCTACATTAGCTACATTGTTTTTAGCTAACTTAACTTTCTTTATTTTTTATAGCTGTTGTAAATATATAAATTCCTGCACTATCTAACATTGTAATCTATCTAACTATCCATATGTCTATCTATCTACTGCTCATTTAAAAATCTATTTAAAAATCAGAGGCCAGGTTTTCAGAAAATTTCAGTAGGATGTTCAACATACATTTATACAGTTATGAACAGCCGAAGATAAAGACCCAAAGGTTGTTTGTAGATTTCACTGAGACCTTTGAGGTACACTTTTACATTATTTATTTATTAATCTATTGACTTTATGACATTTTTATTGGTCTTTGTAATGTTAATACACCTTATATGCTGTTTCTTTCTGTTTGAACTGCCCTTAGAGAGAGCAGGGAGCATTTAATAAAGAAACTCACTTTCTTGTGTATCCTTTTGTAATCCCAGAAAGCATTGTGCTTGTCCACTACATAACAGAAAGCAGACTCAACACACACCCAGGTGAGGATAGATATTAAACATGCCATTACATGAAAGTAGCTCAGCAGCCCATGCTTAAGCTTAAAAGCATCAGAGGCCATCATATTACACCTCTTTAAACATACGCTACATATTGTTCTTATTGTACAGAGATCCCAAAGCTCCACACTTGGGTGTTGTGATTAAAAACTTGGCCGACCCCATGACAACCCCATCTGCCGACGTGAGATGGAAATAAAAACAGTGGAAAAGCTTGCTATGGACAAACATATTACGTTTTAGATGCAAACCCTGGTTTACAGCAATTCAGTTTTTATATTTACACCAGTTCACCACAATAGTCCTGTGAATCAAATGAGGGTCTGTTAAAAACATCAAAGATTTCTAAAAACCACCTTCCCAAAAGTAAGAAAAACATAACAAAAAAATATTTCCCACAGTAAAACACTTGAGTTTGCTTCTGTCATGTAATGGGATCATGTTGTGGTGTAATGTGCTGATACACAGAGTAGCTTTCAAAGTTGCTGTCAATTTGCTCCTTTTTTTGACAGTCACAATGGAAAAGTATGACTCACATAAATAGGTGGTGAGGAAACAAAAAGAAGAGAAGTGATTGCCTGTTCTGACAGAGAGGGATATTGACTGGCAGCCAGTATCCAGAGTAAAGCAGGGTCAGCTTGTATAAGCTGCAGGCTGTCGTTTTCTCATAGATCTTTGTCTTGTAAAACTGGATCCGCAGAGAAAGATTCCACAATCCAAAGGTTCCCATGTTGTGGGCTCTCTGCGAAAGTCTTCTGCAAACATGTGACAACCGAGTCAAATGCTGGGTTGAAACGGATCTCTTGACATAGAGGAGAGGCTTCCAGAGTTTAACTAAAGACTCTTTTTTTTTTCTCTCTAGAAATTCCCATTTTCTGTTTTTCAGTGATGCAGTTGTTAAACTAATCAAATATATCTGAAAACGACTCCCGTTTTGACCAGTGTTAGCATCAGTGTAGTACTTAGCCTGGTAGCACGCCACTCAAAGTTCATAATTGTGATTAAACACTAATCCTGTAGCCACCTAAATTCACTGTTGTAGAAGAGCTGCCGATGAGCACAGACCAGCATTGTTAAAGGTTTCACAAGCATGTTTAAGACTTTTAGCACTTCTGGCATAATTTGCATTTTTTTTGTTGAAGTAATCATCAAGGCAGAGAATTATAGTATCCACTGAGGCTTTTGTTGGAATTTCTATACAAAACAGTCGATAATCGTGAAGATTAATGCCTCAACGGCTCCTTGCAAAAACTAACAAAGTGGTATTTCTAACTTGCCTGGCTATAGGTGAGTGTATAGGCTTGCCTTTATTCATTACACAAGTTGGAATGCTGGGTCATCATTCATGTTCACAATCCTCATGTGTCTTGAGGGCAAAATAATCTACTCAGCAGTTGCTAAGGGTTTTTTGCTACAACCTGCATGTCAGAAACAATATAGCTAGCTTTTTGTCACAGCATCAGAGGAAGCATTAGCTTGCTAACAGTTTGTCTCTGCTCGATGACGGTGTGGTGATGTAACTGGTCATTCTCTAATTGTTCAGTTTCATTATCTGAATTATTGTGAATGCAGCTGGTACAGCAAAAACTTGTATATTATCACTGACTGGTAGGCTAAAATCATTGACTCTATATAAAAGATGGAAATAGCCACTGTGGTGTTACTCATTGGTTTGGGACTTTTTTGTTTTGAAACCTCAAAGCTAATGTTTTCATTGATAGACGCATTGGTTGTTGGAACCAGATTTGGAGTGCTAAGTTTTCAGCTAACGGTAGAAGGCTAGGTTAGCAAGGTACAGTCATAAATTATACAAGTGCATACACAGACATGCATATCTGCCATTAGTGTAGAGATAAGACCTAACAGACAGATAGCAGCTACAGATGCCTACATTGGGACACCTGTCAATCATAACGACTCTGCCTCTAACTATTGTATCACTATGGATAGGTTAGAAAAATGTTCACCCATAGACTGTAAACTACCCTTACAGGCCAGAACCGTGTGTCATCCCAGGCTGTGATGCAACAAAGCACTTTAAACTGGGAATATGTTGGGGTTGTCACGGGCTGCGACGGCAGACCGTGGAGTTGTAGAGAAAGTAGGGCCCAAACGCGAGACTCTAGTGAAGGATAGTGGATTTATTTGTAATGAGCGAACAGAAACAACAACTATATACAATTCTGGCACTGTGACTCCTGTGGCGATTCCCCTATCAATCCCACACAGTGCACGTGTCCATAACAGTGAAAAAGGTGACAACTCCAAAAACCCAATTCCACTCCGTGATTTCCCCTCATGACGACATTCCTGACTCCCGACTCAGTTTCGACTTGAGTCGGGAGTATAATCCCGCGCCGACTGGAGCTCCGCCACCTTCTTAAATAAGACGCTGCTCATGAGGCCATCAGCTGCAGCTGGTGAAGGCTAATGAGCGGCAGGTGGGGCAGCCTCCAATGCGGAAACACTTCCGGGTCGCCGTCCCCTCAGCGATCTCAAAACTTCCGGGAGAACACAGGGAGAAAAGACAAAGGGAGAGAAAACCACCAAAAACATAACATACTGAAAAACATACCAAAAATACATGAGCTCTGGGTCAACAGACCCAGGCCATGACAGGGGTCAAATTATTCTTTTGTTGCCAGCCTCAAGTGGCCATAAGAGGAACTGCAGTTTTTGCCAGTTTGATGGATTTTTCAGCCCTACAGGTGATCCCTTGGTCTACATAAAACATTAAATATCAACACGTTCTCACTCCCAAAGCATAACATTTTACGCTAGGTGACAAACTGTCGGTATATTACGCTTCCGGGAATCCAACACGTTCCTATATTATGAGATCGGAAAAATCATTGGTACATTACGCGTCAGGAGTGAGAACGGGCTGTAAATATGCCTCAGTAACACAGGCCGCGAGACTGGTCTGCAACCCCACAAATGTGAAGTCCCCAACTAGTTGGCAAGTGGTTGCTGGCTTGTTGCCATTTAAAATCAATCACAAAGAGGGTTCTGCGGCTTCCATGCAGACTTCAGGAGTGTGAATGATGTGTTCATATGAAAATAATATATCACTTTCTTTGTCCACATTTCTTGAGATATTACTGCTTGTGACGATTCCTGTGAAAACACATTTTACAACCTAAGAAACTATAGTGTTTTATGTACTCTTTGTGAGAAACCACATGTTAAGTTTTTCACTTCTTCGTGTTGAACAGATTTCATACTAACTATTTGCTGTGAATATTTTATGCTTGTTTTGCAGAGTTCACAGTAAGCTGAGGAGTGTGGTTAACGTCACACGAATCATTGAGACCTTCAGTGTGGATATCAGCCTTCAAACGCCCATTCTGGTTGGACCCTGGCAGATGGCAGAGTGGATGGGGGAGGGTGATTGAGTAATACGACAAGGGGAAAAGAAGGGATGATGATTGGGCTGTCAGCAATCAGCATTAAAACTCATAGGAGCATCTTTGGCACACTCTACAGGTCCTAGATTCAGTCCCCAGAATGAGTTAATTCAGGTGAAAGTCTCTGCTAAAAGTTGTTATCTACATAGCGTTGCCAACACGTCTGGATTTGTTACTCATTTCAAAAATTACTGGAGGGGGGTCACAGCGTGATTTTCAGCATCCACAGGATGATTTATTGAACATGGAAAAATATATTCCCAATGTGCAAAACTCTTCTGTTTTTAATCACGGTAATAAGAGTTTTAGCTGTCAAGTAATGAATATTTGCTGCCTCCAGGCTCCGTCTTGTAATTAGAAAAAGTAAAATTGCCTGTCAAGGGAAAATAAAACTTGTCATTTGGTATCAAAGTCTACCGTTTTGTATATAAACACCTGCAACAGTGCAACGTTTGGAGCACAAGTAGGCGTTGATTTTTTTTTTTTTGGGGGGGGGGATTTTTGAGCTAGAAGCTAAAGAGCCACAGTCATAAAGAAAAGAGTTTAGTCAAAGACAAACAGGATGTTGAAAAAGTAGACAGTGCGTGTTTGCGTGCACGTGTCCCGGCTTTTAAATTCGTTTTTTTCACGGTGAACAGCCGAATAAACCTTTCTTCCTCTGACTGGAAAAAAGCAATCAGGCCTTTATGAAAAAAATAGAACCGCTGAACTAGATGATAAAATGGTCAACCCTCGCGATCAATAACCCATGAAGCTTCCCATTAAGGTTTCATTTTAGCACGCAGCGTGATTTCAGCGTCGGAGGAGGGGGACGGGGTCGGTCACGGGGGTGTGCGAGGCCTCGTCGTAGGAGGGGTTGCACCATCTGTGACGGATCCCGTGACCCCATTCACCGTCTACCCTCCAATGAGAAAGCCTGCGTTCCCGAGTCACTGGGTCGTGTCCCACTTCAAAACATGATAAGTCACCAGGAAATGCCTGGGATGGGCATTTCAAGTTAATAAATTGGTTGTTTTTGTTGACTCTCAAGGACTGTATTACAAGAGAAAACCTCTTCAAAGTGAATTATACTGTTACATTTCTCTTCCTTATTGAAAAGCAATAGTGCGGTCAGTAGCAGTGTCCTCCTGATCTTCACTCCCATCCTATCCTTGTGTGCTCAGGCCAGCTTCTAATGCAGTACTGTTTAACTGCAATTAGGGTAACACTTATATAAGGTGGCTAATTCTGGTGTGTAGATAGATGCATACTGAATGAAGTCTTGCAGCTATAAGGCTGTATGTAATGAGTGGGCCAGGATTAAAAAATAAACAGACTCTGAATCTGTGTTTTTTATTATGTGTGTTTGTCTCTGGATGTTTCTCCTTAGTAATTCAGTAGCATATGTTTAAGCGATCAATCAGTGACATTTTTTTATTGACGCCCTTCTTTCCTGCACATTGGGAACTCGCACTCGCTCGCTCTCTATCACTGTGTGTATGACTCAGGGAAATGCTGTGGGAGTGATTCATTTAGGTGTGATAGATGTGTCTGCAATATACTGATCTGTCTCGCGTGACAAGATTACTCACACTGGACACCTCTCTTAATTCTGCATGTGTGTGATTTGAGTGGAGGGCAGCATGTGTCGGCCAAGAAGAGTGTGTTAGTGTGCTTGTGGGAAATGAGATAATCCCAGCGAGCAGCTGTGGTTCAGCCTATAGAGCATCTGGTCAGGTTGGCAGTATGCTTATATGACAGCCTGTTCACCTCATATTTCTGACAGTCAATAATGGCGATTAGGTCTGATATAATGATGATTACAGGATGGAACGAGTGCTTTATGTGCTATTGTAATGGCTGTTGTATCATTTTCTACGGGTTAGCTCTAAGCCGCATCAGTTGTGACAATGGTCTCTTTAGGAAGGCAAAATGACCTGTCACAGGGACCTTCCTGCACCCACTCGTTAAAAAAAGTTGTTACACATCCTTTTGTCAAGAGAAGTCAATATGTTGTCTAGCAAATATAAATTACAGGCCATTAATAGTTTTAATATTTTGGACGAAGTGAGTAGACAGAATTGTTTTTTGTCATTCTAAACAGTTTTCTAGATGTTTGTTTTAACACTCTGCCACCATTTTATGTCCAAAGTCAGGCTAAATTTCAGCTACATTTAAGCTAGGCTAGGTATTGAGTTTTGCTAGCTAGACTGCACTCTGCATTTATAAGTGAACTAAAGCCTCAGAAGCACCGAGGGCTAAACATAATCTGTCTTGTCAGTTTGTTAACAATGTTAGCCAACGGTAAACATGGCAAGACTGAGACTTGTTAGCAGTATCATGTCAGGACTGTCAGATATCTGTAGCAGTAACACACCACCAGGGATGGGTACCGGTATCCGGTTCTGACATAAATGGTAGTAACCAGACCGAAAAGCAGCGCACATTTCGGTGCTTTATTTCGGTGCTTTTTTTTCCTGAGATGTCATACACTTTGAATTCTAGCCAATCATTTTACGTTTGCGAGTAGTAGTAGGTGGGCCCAGGTACGTACGTTCTTTTAGAGCAGAGCTACAGATTAAAAATGCCCAAGGCGAAGCGGTCAAAAGTCTGGCTGTACTTCACAGCAAAATATGCAAACTCAGCAGCCTGCAACAAGTGCTTTAAGCTGATACTGTGATACTGTCAAAGGAGGTAACACCTCGAATCCGATGAAACACCTGGAGATGCATAGCGTTTTTTTTAAAAGCCGAAAAATGCGCCGTATTTGATAGCTTCCTGCGAGACCTCACACCGAGCGCATCTACTGCGGGTGGGTTGCCTGTTATCGGACCCGGAGTTAGCAACATCTCCCAAAAACCCGAAGAGGAGAGTCCTGGCCCCTAGCCCTGCCAGTGTAGCAGAAATGATGACGGATGATGATGCAGCAGCAGCCGTTCTTCTCTGCGTGAGTAGCTTAATGTTCGTGTATAATTTACATTGAGTGGGCTAACCACGTTATTACATTAATGCATGTAAGGTGAACTAGCAAACACCGTTGTAGTTACATGCGGCTGTCTTCTGGTTTGATGGCAGATACTCCCTTCACCCTGGCCAAAAAGGCTAAAACGACCAAAGAAAAAGTGGAAAACAGTTAAACATGAGAGGTTTTTAGACAAAGTTGGTGTTTTTTTCCATTGTTTAAGCACTGCTTCCAGCCAAGAGTGATACCATATATGCCCTCTAGCTGCAGAAAAGGCTAACATTGTTATCTTTTTACAAAAAAACAGCTGAACATGAGAGGTTTTTGGACCAATTTTGTGTTCTCCATTCTTTAAGCACCGGTTTGAGCACCGTTTCAAAAGTACCGGTTTGGCACCGGTATCGGATAAAACCTAAACGATACCCATCCCTACACACCACTGTCACAGCAGCCATTTTGACATGTCATAACAGGGTAAACACTAGTGTAATTAATAACATTAATTATGTCCTTGTTCCATTTGGAAAGACCAGGCCAAGCGTGCTGGCTCACCAGAATGGCTGTGGCACATTAAATGTAACAGGACAGTAATTAATTTGATTAATTACACCTATGTTTACCGTGCTACGACACATCAAAATGGCTGCTAGAAAAGGACTGCCACATGAGACTTAACACCTTACTAAGAATAGCATAACAGGTGTAGCTGCTGCCACCAAATTTGGGCCACTTTTTAAAATAATTTAACTGTAGCTTAGCTAACCATAATGCTAACTAACCGTAACGCTAGCTAATAGTAGCACAGCATTTAAAGTTAAAACTGAAAGCTACTAACAGTCAGCTCTCTGACAGAGATGAGTCTCAGTTCAATTCTCACTTCTTTACATTTTGCTAGGAAAATTAGAAATAGGTGCAAACATAAATGGAAATAGTTTGTAAAATTGAGGTTTATTCTTCAACACAGCCCGAACTCACTTTCGGGCTCGCTGTATTTCTTATAATTTCTTTAAGTATTCTTCAGGAATAGTTCTCAAGGCTTCTTGAAGGATGCCATTTATTCTGTTCTCTGTCAAGATGATCCTGCTTTAATGATGTTGTGGTCTGGGAAGGCTCGTCTATGACTGATAGTGTTTCACTGTGTGTTTATGGACAAACTAAACATTGCATCTACAGTGGCATCCCTAAGGACAGCAAAAGTGCATATTGTGCTTGTGTTTTTTATGCTGATGCTGATGTGATTGTTTCTATGTGATGTGCACAAATGTCAGGTGATTCTGTGCAAGCCAATTTCCACATAAATAAATCTATGTGTCTGTCTGTACAGAGATATGCCAAGTTTTCAGCTAATGGCTCTTTGGGAATCACCTTGTTGGTGCAAAAATGATTTTTTTTAATGCCTGTCAAACTGTGTTATCTTTGGCATTTTTCACAGCCTCAACTAATGAAATGAGAAGTAATTATGTCTTTTGAGACAGGCTACTAGTAACAAAGTGCCTAAAGAAACAATTTAAATTTCTTTGCAAAGTTATCTGTTGTATCTAGACACAACAGTGGTTCATCCTTGAGCCTTTCACACAGTGCTTTAAGCACACAAATATGTAGCTCTTGATTTTTTTTTCACAAGCTTTACTTTTTATTCCTATAATTTAACAAATAATAACCCAGATATACATTGTAGCTTTATTCTGTCCACACTCTTTTCTCAGCAGATTTACAGTTTTCACAGTGTTGCTCTATGCCCTGTAGAGCAGTAGCGCAATTAACCCCTTAAAAAAGCTACTAATAGGCTCGTCTGACACCAAGCAAAACAGTCTTGAAACCGAATTTCTCGTGTTTGTGTGTTTCAGCTTAGATAATTTATTCATTCGAAACAGAGTAGGGAGGATGTACTATTATCTGGCACTGGAAACAAACGTCTTTGAAGTCTTCTGTTAGGTATGTGTGTCTGTGTCCCAGTGTGTGTGTGTTTTTGGGCATATGGCTGGCCACAAACATCTGTCCTGGGTTACAGGCAGTCTGCTAAAAGAAGTATATGCTCTTCTGGGTAATTGGATTACTGAATTCCTCAAATGCAACAGCTCAGACCCCTGAGTACTAGTTTGTGCTTCCTCAGCAATCTCACCGCTTCCTGCTTCATCCTTCCTTCTCATTTCCACTTTCCCCAAGACATTGACAATAGAGACTTTCTCGATTTGCAAGAAACACTTTCAGATGCGCCGGCAAGTAGCTGCAGCGGCACGGAGGAGGTGTGATTCTAATTCTCTGACCCATTTCCTGAAAAGTCTCCTCCCATCGTCTCCTGCTTCCAACTTTCTGCTCAGTCTCATTACATCGGCACGGGCTGACCTACTGTATAGGTGTGTGTGTGTGTGTGTGTGTGTGTGACTCATTTGACTGTGGCGTATGTGTCAAGGTCAGCCCTTGTTTCATAACACATCTTCTCATTCCTGCTTCTATCTAATTGATCTCAAAGAGAGAAAAAAAGCTCCTATATACATAAATTTGCTTGAAATTGAGATCTGAGTGTGCAAGCCTGTGTGTGCTGGTCTGGGGGTAAGGTAATACTCATGGATAAATTCAGCTGAAATAGGAGGGGAATGATTTAATAAGGGGAGTGTAATAGAGGGAGGGAGAGGGACAGATAGGATAGATGAATGTTTTGATCAGAGCAATAAAGAAAGACCCTCTCTCTGGCCCTTTCTTTGCCCTAGGCTCTGTATGTCTGTATGAGAGTGTGTGTGTGTGTGTGTGTGTGTGTGTGTGTGTGTGTGTGTGTGTGTGTGTGTGTGTGTGTGTGTGTGTGCGCTTTACCCGGGCACCTCTGCTGTAACAATGAACTGGGATGAGAATGAAGGGAGACAGCCAGGGGAATAGTGTAGAAAACAGAGAGACAGCTTCAGTGGACTCCATTCAATCAGTGTAGCTCTGGACCCAGCTCATCTGCTCCCTAACAATGGAGAGGTCACTATGAATTAGAGACACGTAGAGATTCGGGAGATGGAAGGAGCTACAGCACACTCGAACACAGGCAGACAATACAGACGAGCACATGTGTGCACATAGTCTCTCGCTCACTTATCCCCCACCCATCCTTCCATCCAACTCCTCTATTCCCCCCTTTCTCTTTCCATCTCTATCAGTCTGTCTCGGCTCTAAACAGGTCCACCAACAGGCTAAGCACTATGCAACGCCCCCAGAGACCGAGTGTGACATTTAGTGCGCTGGGTTCCATTTCCCCTGTCATTATCGGCCGTCTATTCTACTGCGGTTCCACGACAATAGCCGCTGTCTCACTCCAAAACAGGCCGGCTGCTGTTGATGCCTTTGGAGAATAGGCCCAGTCCTTTTTGTAGGGTCCAAATTGCTGCGGTTTCCTGATGGGATGTATCGACTCTGCATCTGATTCAGAGCAGGGTAGTTATTGAGGGATGAAGCGAAGTTTGCGGCCATGAAGGGTGTTGATTAGATTACCCTTTTATGTTATGTCTAATATTCAGCTGTCCAAACACACATTACTGCATCATAATAAACCACTTTACTGCTTTGCAGCTTTACAAAAGAATAACTTGCCCTGTGTTGTCGTGTCTCTGTTACGGATACATTTGATGCTGCATAGTTTACTCCAAATTATGCGTCATTTATACCAGAATACTCTGAATAAAAACTGATGTAAGAGGGAATAAAGAGTCAGTGCTCTCAACCGTCAGTCTACAGTTGAAAAGTTAATAAATTGACTTTGTGAGGTAGTTTTTGTAGATTTCATGGGTGGGAACATGCTCCCAAAGTAACACATCATGTACACGAATGAACACTTTGGAAATACATCAAATGTGAAAAAAGAATCATGCTGGATATCTGTAGTGATGTGGACTGGAATTTAAAAGCCTACAGAGAGCTGAACTGAAAGTTACCCTGTAACTCAAAGTGAAAAATTAGTCCAGTTTGCTGAAATTTCATTGCAGCAACACAGAATGATGCTCAGTATTTTGTATGTGCCCCACATGTTTACATGCATGCCTGACATGATCAGTGCATGATTGTAATGCAGCAAAGGATGGTGTCCTGGGGCATCTCCTCCCAGATCTGGACCAGCTCTCCCAGAGTAACTGCCTGTCTCCTGGAATCTCCTCCATGCTCTTGAGACTGTGCTGGGAGACACAGCAAACCTTCTGGCAATGGCACAAACTGATGTTCCATTCTGATTGTTTTGTACTACCTGTCCAAACTCTTTAGGTTCCAGGTATCGCCTTATGCTACCAGTAGTGACACTGAACCTAGACAAAAGCAAACCTAGTTAAAAAAAAAACAGCCAGAAAAGATGAGCAGGGAAAAATGTCAGTGGCCTCCACCTGTGAAACCATTCCTGATTCTGGAATGTCTCATTGTTGCCCCTCTAGCTAACCTGTTGTTAGTTCTACAACACCAAAGAAGCTGAAACTGATTAACAACCCCCTCTGCTACCTAACTGACCACATCAATATAATGACCTGATGCCACTTTGATTATATACTGTTGGGGGGGGCGGCGCAGTGTACGAGGTGGAGGTATCGTCTGGATCTGAAGGTGATCTGCATTAGAACTCTGTTCCTTCTAATGGCCAGTAGGGGGTGGCACCTCTGTCTGGTCCTATTAAGAGTTAAAAGGGATGATAGATCAGAGAGAGCATGCTTACGGGCAGAGCAATGTTGTGTCAATGCACAATGAGTTTATAGTGGTGCCACATTTAGATCCACCCCTTTCCACTCCTTGCTGTCAAGGAGCCTAAAAAAATCTAAGACGGTTGAAATGCTCATCACATGACTTCAAGATTTGATTTCACATGTCCATCCTTTATACACTGTCTATGTTCTAAAACTCGGATGTCAGTGTCTCAAAGCATGTGTGTAGGAACACGCTTGTTTTTTGTTTTTGTAGAAAAAATAGAAAAGCATGAATTTTCTATGAGGATTTGCAGTGTTATAGAAGCTAGTGGACATGGATCGCCTAGCACTGTAGTTAGTGTCATCTCAGCCAAACTAAACTATTTTAGACTGTGCTAGTGAACTATATATGTCGTTTTATTTTCAGATAGATGAGAAATTGCTAAGAATAGGTCATTCTAACTCCTGCCAGTAACTAAACTACAGTAGATTGTCGTCTCATTTGTCTCCAGGGACACTGATGTAGCCAGCAGATATCAAAACCTAGACTTCCTGTTCCACGCATCGTCATTCTTTAAAAATGCAGCTGTAGTCCCTCTTTTGCTCAGCACATGGACCTTTTACCAGCAAGCAACCAAAGCCTACTTCCTTTACTATACACTCGCATGTTACTTTTTTAGGTATACCTTCCTAGTGCCAGGTTAAACCCCCTTTTACATTCAGAACTGCCGTAATTCTTCATGGCATAGATTCACCATGGATCCATCTCCTGTTTCACCGCAGCCAAAGCAGCTCCGTTAGACTGACGAGGCTATTTGAGTACACATTGTCATATTAAAGAAACCAGCTTGAGATGATTCGAGCTGTGTGATATGGTGCGTTATCCTGCTGGAAGCAGCATCAGATGATGGATACACTGATGTTGGGTACATATTGGGATGGACATGGTCAGCAATACCATTTAGGCTGTGGCGTTTAAACAATGCTCAGTTGGTGGTAAGGGGTCCTCCATTATACCGACAGCAGCATGAACCGTTGATACAAGGCAGGATGGATCCATGCCTTCATGCTGTCTGCACCAAACTCGAACCCTACCATCAGAATGTCGCAGCAGAAACTGAGGTTCATCAGAGCAGGCAGCGTTTTTGCCAAAACTCTTATTTTGGAGTTCAGCAGGTCATGTTGACAACATCTAGATGTCTAAATATACTGGGTTGCTGCCATGTTACTGGTGGATTAGATATTTATCTTCAAGAACAGTCGAACCGGTGCACCTACAAACAATGGCGTGACAGGGACACCATAGCAAATTACGCTGAACATTATGCTGCTGTGTCCGGTTGATTCATTTGTGTTTCTTGCGCTTCCTCGTAATGTTTAGAAAACTTCAGCACTGTGACGTGTTTTTGAAAACGGATTAAGAGAACAGAGTTTCTCTGTCAGTCGTATCCTGCAACTCAGTTCTTAGAAAATCTCATCCAGGGAGGGTCGTACTGTGAAAGCCCTGCAAAGCCTTCAGGGGATTTAGTTTGAATTATATCAGTGCTGTCTCTGTTAAGTTTTCCCTTTCCAGTGAATGCTTCTGTTAATGATTAAATCGACCTTTGTCTAACACTATTAGACATCATCTGCCTCTGATATTACATTTGAGTTATTTTCTTATTCAGTTTGCTTTTGGCATTTTAAGTCATCGTGGCATAATGCTTCCTCTGTATTTTTTCTCTCCCACACACGTGCACTCTTTTGACACCGAGGTGAGCGAGAAAATCCACAACAGATGTGGCCCCGGACCAAGAAAAGAGTCAAAGCTGGTGATTAGACTCCTTTCTTTTACTTCGAGTGGTCCTTTTGGGTTTAGTCACAGACAAACCGTTACCTAAATATGTGATGGCCTTGAGACGGTGAGCTGCTGCTGCTGAACATGGAAATGTACATTTTCTCCCTGTAATCGCTAAAGGGCTACAATGTATCTTGTATCTCTGTCCTTTAATGTGCAGATGGTGAGACTCTTTCTTTTGCACTTTTACAAGCCCATAGGGGATCTTAACACTGATGTAAAGTAATGCAGCAGGGGGTCTCTCCCTCTGCATTAACACTAATATAAAAAGCAGAACTAACAGAAATGTGAGTATAGGAGTCAGAAAAGTAGATGTATCCCAACCCCAGACTTTGCGCTGCATTTTTAATGATCTTGGCAAAAGCTGCCGGTGTTGTTATTACGAGTATGTTACACACAGAACAAAGTATTTTTCAGTACAGAGCTGCTTTGGTTTTACCTGATTTATATTCTTTCACATTACTAACCAGGCATGAGTGGCACAAAGAGAGATAGAGGTCAGTTTGTTCACTCTGCTCTTGTTTGCCATCTCTCTCTCTGCCTCCATCAAATGTACACACAGCCATCGGCGTGCGTGCGCGTGCAAGCGGGCCTGTTAAGCCGTTAAACACAATGTATGCATTTATCTGAGGGGCATGAATCCAGGGCATCCAACTGACGAGACTTGGTTTAGCATGATTAGTGTGACTTTGGGGTGAGAGGTAGGGGGGGTAAATGGAGGGAGTCTGCAGGGATGAGTCACTGCTATTCAGCCAGTGGTTAATGGTTAAATGGATGTATAAGCATGCGGCCTAACCCTGTTGACACAATGTGGATTTAATCTGCAGAAGTAAACTGATGCATGCGTGAGAACTGAAGAGCGAGTTCAAATCTGGCCTCCTCAGCACGTATGGGAAGAAAAACAATACGCGGCCGTGTTGAAAACAGCCAGTCACCCACAATTAAGCTCTCACTGGCACGCTTATAAAGTGAACCTTCCTGTCCTAAAGCAGAGGTTATTAGCTGGTCTTAATAAGATGAGGCTAGATGGAGGATGTTAGCTAACTTGATTCATTCTGATTTGTCCTGCATTTGTTTAACAATAAAGGTCAGGACGGTGTTATAACATCACCACGGCCGGTAGCAAACTCCCTGAACTTCACGTCCCCCCTCCCGTCATCGGTGTCACTTCTCATTATTTTAAAATTCCCTCTTCATCCTCCCTTATGCCTCTTTGTCTCTGTTAGGATTCAGACACTACATAGTCAGTGTTAAAATGCTTACATTAACAGTTAATGTGTAAACTACGCAGTAGACAAGAAAAAAATCAAATTTTATATAGTTTTAAAGTGACTGAGTTGTCCCTAAAACATTACATCATATTTACAGACATCGTCTCATTTACTTGTAAGTAAAAAGATATAATGTTAAAGTCTCTGCACACCCATTACACCCCCGCACATGTGTTTTTTAAATATCCTTGCTCATGGGACCTGTCCTCAGGTTCAAGTAGGGTGGGAAGCTTCTAGACTCAACTTCTAACCTGCAGTTTTGTGAAAAAAAGTTCTAAAAAAACTCAGCAGAGACTTTGATTCAGATGCTTGTTGAACCACCTCCTGGTGAAATTACTTTTCTGTATGACTATGAGTCTCACACACTGTTGAATTTTGGTTCACTCTTTTTTGCAGTGTTGCTTCAGTTTGTTGAGGTTTGCAGGCTTATTTATGCCTGCAGTTCTCTTAAGGTCCCACGGCAGCTTTTCTTTCAGGTTGAGGCCTGAATGACTCCAACCTTGCAAAGTTGATTCTTTTCAATTTGAGACATTCTGTTATAGATTTGCTGCTTTTCTTGGGATGATCGTCCTGTTGCATCACCCAATTTGGACCAAACTTAGTTTATGGTTGACTCAGTGACTGCAAGATGCTCAGGTTCTGTGACTGCAAAACAAGCCTAAGGCTACGTCCACACTAATGCGTTTTGAAAACGAATACATTTCAAAATGGAGCTGTCCTGTCGCAGTGTGGACACTCAAACGCAGACTTTCTAAAACAATGATGCAGTCATGTGACCACTTAAACAAAGATAGCAGAGTGCATTATACAGCAGTTGTTTTGATTGGTCTTAATTTTGACAGCCCTAAAAAAGATTAATATCAGTTTGTACATGCTGCAAATAGCTTTTCTTCAATTTCTTTAATTCTCTCTCGCTTTTGCTCATGCGCAGGACTGGAATGTAAGCGTTTTGGGCTATTTCAATGTGGATGCACAATGCACAAAAACGACTGAAAACGCCATTTTCAAATAATTTTTTTCTTTCTTTCTTTTTTGCCGTTTTCAAATCTATCTGGGCTAGTGTGGACGTAGCCTAAATCATCACCCCTCCACTAGAGCTGGGCGATAGAACGATAACGATATGTATCGCGATATAACTTTTACTCGATAGAGAAATTAAGCTATCGCGATAGACCTCGCCGCTCTTGTCCTCAAAAAAAAAAAAAAAAAAAAGGTCAGCCAATCCAAATTAAGTAGCGCAGAGCCGAACCAATCACAGCCGCAGCGTCACGTCGCGTGACTTGTTACGTAAGCACAAGTGCCAAGCCGCACAGTGTGTTTGTTTGGGAAGCAGCCAGCGGGTAATGGAGCCAGCGGTAATGGAGGAAATGAGTGTGCCGACTAGAAAAATCAACCGAGCGTGACCGAAGAGAAAACAGATGATGGTTCCAATGCCGGAGAGATTGTCAAACGGAAGAGCCATAGAAGTTCCGTAGTGTGAAGGTATTTCGGCTATTTCAAGTAAACCAAATTGATTCAAGGCCGAAGAATGCAAGGAAAAGCCAGAAAGTCCCAGTGGGTGGAAAAGGGTATTCTGCTTAAGTCTACCATGTTAAAGCGCGTATGGTATGGGTGCCCCGAAAAGCAAGTCTGGAGGAAATACAATAAACTGGTGCAATGCCCCGTCACAACTGGGTGCGCCCACGTTATTTGTTTCCGGTGGAAATTGGAATTTTCCCTTAAACAATACTGGTTTTTACTGGTTAGATTCCTATCATCTTGCAGTGTTTTAAAATGCTTACATTATAAACAACAGTTTACTGTCCTCCCACAACATAAAACGAACTCGGTTCTGCTTCTATTGCCCCAAGCTTGTTTACTTTTTTTTTCCCACCGAGTGCTTTCTAGACTTTCTGAATTTGGCCAACATTTCTGCACTGTTAGGATCTTAGGCCCACCACCTGCTGCTTTTGGTCAATTCGTTCATAGCAGCGTTTTTCCCTTCATTTCTGCACTTTATGTTGTGGGGACGGGGAAATTTTTTTTTTAAAACAGAAAACGGAAAAATCTCCGTATTTCCAAAAATACCCGTGTACGTGTTGGGAGTAGCCCTCAGTCTTCTGGACTGGAAGCGCTAATCGTTCATTCGGCTTTTTTGTCCAGACCCCCTTAAAAGTAAACTTGTTTTTAAAAACTTGTTTTTGGAAAAAAGCCTCAAGCTTATACAACAAGGAGAGATTTTGAGAATAAAATTCCTTTTAGTTCTCAGTTTTTATTTTGATATTGGACAAAAGTTAAGTCAGTTTTTTTGGGTCCTGTTCTTCTGTAAAACCAAACTAAGATTTTATTTTTTTAGAATTTAATATTTTTTTGTTTCCTAAGTGGAAATTGGGACAATTTAGTCCTGTTTTTGTTTGTTTCTAATTTTTGAACTTAAACAGCCTTTTAGCGGCTTTGCCTTTTTGTGTAGTTTGCAATATTTTGCCCTTTATTTTATTTTCCTGAAAAAGTCCCCTCATGTTCCTTAAGTTACATCTAACCCTGTTGAACTTAAAATTATGGGAAAAAATAATTTAATTTAAAAACACAGCCCTTGCCTGATTTAATTTCACATTTTACTTGTGAGCAACGGCACATTTAAATCTTACAAATATAGTTATTTGGCTTATATCGTGATAGATATCGTTATCGCCTGAAATGAAAAAAACATATCGTGATATGAAAAAATCTCATATCGCCCAGCTCTACCCTCCACCACCGTGCTTGACAACTGCTATAAGGTGTTTGTGGTGATGCACCAAGCGCCAAATGTCTTCACTTTGGTCTTGTCTGTCTAAAGTATACTATTCCTAAAGTCTTGTGGTTTGTTCAGATGCAACTTTGCAAATCTAAGTTCTGCTGCCATGTTCTTTTTTTATACAGAGGAGGGCAGTCCTTCTAAACAACCCATACTTGTTCATATGTGTTCTATGGGAACACATGTGAAGGTTATCCGACAGAGGCAGGGTGATGCTTTGAGTAATGTATGCTGGGAAACCTTGGGTCCTGCCATCCATGTGGATGTTACAATGACATGTAATGCCTGCATAAGCATTATTGTAGACCATGTCCACCCTTTCATCTATGGCTTCGGCCTCAGGATTTCAGCAGGATATGTGAGATTCAGGGGTCTAGTGGAGTCCTTGTCTCACATATATTGGTGTATATAACTGGTCGAGAGAAGAGGACGCTAAAGACTGGGAAGACTGGCCAAGTTTAAATAGTTTCAGAACTTATACATATAACTTGTGTATATTTGAAAGTGTCACCATTTTCTTGTGTTCAGCTTTAGATTGATGTGAACAAAAACTGTGGGTCAAACAAATTAAAAATTATATGTTTTTTTTAATAATCATAAGTATATCCACTGTTTTTCCTGGATTGGCTTATGCTTTTGCCTCCACTCCCCACCTCATCCCTCCTCTCTTTCCCCCTCGAACTGCCTGATAGTGTTTGGTTGTGTTTGCCACTCCAGGAAGTTTGAACAAAATGCTGGCATGCTTCTCTTTCCTCCTTCACCTCCACTTCACGTGTCCCAGCTGTTTCCTCTGTCCTCCCTTACTCTGCCTCAGCAGGCTCCCCTCCGCCTGCCTCCATCCTCATCCATCAGCCCTAATCCCTAACCAGCATTTCTCAGCAGGAGACGAGGTTGGTGCAGAGCTTGAACAACTCTCCACCCTACCAGAACATCCATCCCACAATGCCCCTCATTTCCCTCCCAGCATGCTCTGCTCTCCTCCACCCTGGCTCCCTGGTGGTGTTGACTGCTCATATCTGATTGGCCGGCAGCTGCTGTGGCAGAATGGGACATTGGGGTGGGGGTGGAGGGGGTGAAGGAAAAACAGCCATTTCCCTCTCAGCCTAGAATTGAACTACCAACCCGCCATCAAGTTGAGCTATGCTTAAAGTGGGTTTGTTTGCTCTTAAAGTTTTTATAGCTGCCAAGTCACTGGGGGATTATGTGACCAGCTGCTAAGCGCATGCAAAACTGTTTACATCTGTCACTGAGAATTTATGAGTGAGTGTGACATGTGTGTGAATTCCAGGATGTTGGCGAAGCACTGCCACCAACCTCAGAGACAGGAAACCTAAACCCTTCCCGCTAGGCACTTTGTCACTGAGGAGTCAGACAGCACAAGGCCAAGCATTTGCAGTGTGTGTGTTTGTGTGTGTGAGTGAAAAATACTGTGAGAAACTGCTAATCATCCTCATAAATGCACATCAGGAGGGCAATTCAGAAACTTTGGCTTGTTGACAAAGCGTTTGGGTGTAATCATATTCTTCTTCCTGCTAATTCGAATGATAATCGGACCTGGTCGCATTAATAAACAAGTCGGGCCATCATTAGCAGACTCTGCAGGTAGCGTGAGGCGAGAAAAGCCTGGATGACTGCGTGGAATGAGAATAGGAGACAGGCATTAATGTATTCAGGGAAGTAATTATGTAAACAGAGCTATTGCCTGGACATGAGCAGAAGAGATTACAGGGAACAGGCCTGGGGATGAATCACAGTGCAGCCTGATCTGTCTGCTACCTCAGGTGGCCTGGTAGGAATAAACACAATTATTCACGCACAAACTTTGCATGCACACGAACAGCTCTGCTGGAATGTACAGGAACATACAATGAAAACACGGCGCAGAAAAAATCTCAAGGACTTTATTCAAAAACGTTCATTACACAACACATAATTCAGTGGTACATGCACACTTTCTGCCATACACATATGCATGTACTGTATATTAATCACACATCAAGTACATAGAAGGACAAACAGTATTCTCTCAGGCATGGAGGAATGTGCAGATAACACAAGACTGGATTACTAAATCGGCAAAATAGGTAAATAGAGCCCAGGATCACTGAAGTATAACATTAAGAAAGGTGTGTACTGCATTGTTTCTCTTTTTTTGTGTACTCTAGATGTTTCAAATTAGAGTTTAGAGCAGTGTTGTTTTTTGTCAAGCTTTGTGATAATCAAACTTGGTGAGGCCTCAGTCACACAGCTCTAGAGACCAGTTGGTAACAACCTGTCACTAAGGAAAAATGAATATTCCCCGACCAGCTGCAGCTGGGGAGGATGCTGGCAGTCACTGTGATTGATAAGTCCCATTCTCACACATGTAGAAATTTGGTCTGTGGGCCCATAGTAACCACCAGCCACTAAGGGAAAAATATATTCCCTTGATGGGTTGATGACTGCCTCTAGGTGAAATTGGTCTCAGAAAGGTACATAGTGCTGCACTGAAGAGCTCATCTCAATTGTCTTGGTCACCATCAGAATGCTACAGTATCCTTAGTTAAGACTCCAAGGTGTAAAGCAAATCAAGACAAGTCCCTCCTTTTTGAAACATGTTGGTGAGACACTCGTTTTACTTTGAGGCCAACAGTCTCCATTTCTGATTCGTGTTGCACTTTTTTCACTACCTCCCATTGGTTACTCAGCAAGTGTTCACAAGTACGTTGGCGTCTTCTAAACAAACAGGCAACTGTAGCAATCTGCTTGTGAGCAAAGCAATCGCAAAGTTTTTGGTGCAGCACCCTCTTCATGACTCATTTCTCCCAGCGGCAGCCAGCAATCTCAGGCAACCACTTGCCAACCAGTCAGGGAGTAAACATTCTTCCCTAGTAACCAGGGGTTACCTAGGTGGGTGCCGACTGATCTTTAGGCTGATGTGATTGAAGCTGGGATGAGAATGCGACATTTCTATTAACATGGTAGTTGAAGACCTAAGTGAATGATAGAGCATGAATACCAATCAGCAAATGTAAGCGGGTTCTTTAGTTTTGTTACGTCCTCTAGAGGGAATTACGTTCCCTCTAATTTTTCATGTGTCTGAGCAAACACACAAACTCCCTGAGCGTTCCTTGGACCACTGTGAGCAACAGCAGACGTGTGCACTGTGGTCACGCCAGCATTGAATCCATCCAAGTTACATGGTTTATTAAAATAAACAAATTACAGCATTTACATTTATGTTAGACTACTTTTAATTAACTGCTTTAGCCCACTTACAATGAAAATAAAAAGAATCTTGTTCATGACCTGTGTAGTATGTTACACTATTGGAAGTAAAAATAACTTGAACTCCAATTTTGAAAACAAGAATTTCTTTTTCTTTTTTTTTTTATAAAGCTCTGACGTATTATGAGTATGAGTCTGTGGTCTGGGAGAGAGTCCTGTAACTCTGCAAATACAGTATATAATGACCAATGTTGGGCAATTAATTATATAGTTACTTCTTCAAAAAAAGTTACTGAGTTTTGCAAACAACAAAGTTTTTGCAGCTGTTTACCTAAAAATGCAGCCAAGGCGGTCTTTTTAAATAAACATTTCAAACTATTTACAGAACAATCAGCTGTTCTGCATCAAATTTGATGCCACACAAATCATTTGTGCCACTCCAAAAAATAATTTCTGTCCACTATGAGATAAAGGCGAACAACAGCCTGATACCTGCAGGCCTGACAACAGGAGATGTATCACTCCTGCAACACCTGTAACATTCAGCAGTCGCCTCATTGTTCTGACACACACAACAAAACTATTGACTACACTACACAATGACTACACAAGATTTGCGCTAAATGTAGCAAATCTCTCATATCTCAAAACACCGCCGTCACTCCTTAAAACTTCTCCCTTCCTAAATGCCATGTTTTGACATGGTACATTTTTCGACCAATGGGAAAGTGTGGGGGGTGGTTTGGTTTCATCTTTGCTCACAGGTGGAGAGTGCTTTCGAGCGTTTTCCTTATAAAACGCAGTTTTTACCGTTTCTTCCTGCAGTAAATATAAACAACGATAGTATTCAGGAAGAAGAAAACCAAACATTGCAGATATTTTATCATAACTCTGGTTTTACGTGGCCTATCAACACAATTTAAAAACTGGTATAAAGTCCACACTTTTTCCGTCAATTGTTCTGTCTGTTCTGCTCACATCTTCGATGGTTGTGCGCAATGCAGATTTTTTCTGCGCAGAGACCATGCCATCAGTGCGCAATTGCGCACGCGCGCAGCTTAGAGGGAACATTGGTCCTGTGTGCCATGTAAGGGAAATTGAAACCAACCACTGTTTTACATTTATGACAGTTAACAGTTAGACATTAATTCGATGTGCTGTGCAGACTCGTTGTGTAGAATTTACAGTAAAAAGCATCAACTATGCATGCGTCCTAAGTGGCAGACTTAAAATGGACAACAAAAAAGTATAACAGGAATGGTTACCCAGCCGTTGGGTCTTCAGCGGTCCTTGTCTGCAATGGAGTGTAATCCAGGCGTTAGTCATACACAGAGCACACACTAAGGCCTATCCATGAACATGTCACAGCTTAGTTTTTACAAACAAAACATTAACATTAAATAATCGGCCATTGTGTTTTATGAGTGATGGCTGAATGACCATCTTGCTACAGAGTAAAATAAAGCCTGTTACTCCGACGACTACAGGACTGCAGTCATGCCGGGTGTGAATTCCCTCCCAGCTTTGACGTCTGAGGTAAAAGGAGCAAAGCATAAGATTCGACACACCTCCAGGTTTGTAGCACTCTGTGTTCTCATTAAGGCTTCCCCTTTTCTCTGTCTGCTGAGACGTTACTAAACTATAGGAGTTCAAAGAGAAGGTGTAGATGGAAGCCACTTGTACTGGATTTGATTCCATCTTGGGAGGATAGATACTTGAGGTCATGTTAGTGTTATCTAGGCTTTACCAGGACAGTAGAAGTGAAACCAATAATATGAGTATGGTTCAATAAAGTGTATCTGTGATTGGTAGATACATCATGCAGGTAATAAAGTGGCTGAAAACAGCTAAAACATGTCAGTGTAGATAATAATCTACACAGAGATGTGGCGGGATGGGAGTGTCAGTGGTGTCAGAGTGCTTGATAATGCTGAGCCTGTGGGAGTGGGGAGGTTGTTCAAGCTAAAACTGAGTGGGGGGTTAAGTTATTCTAGGAAATGGGCCCATTCAGGCGTGTTTTATGTCTGTAAATTAACTTAAAACAACCTGAGCTCATCCATTCGTCTTTCTGCCGTCTTTTGTGAGCATTTGTCTTGCTGGGGAAAATAAGGATGTGTTATTTTTTTCTTTTTTTTCTCCTATATTTTCAGTCCTGCCCACAAAGAACTCAGGTTTTCTCCTAACCACAGAAGCAAATGTCAGCGAGCACAACACCAGACCTTTTTAAAAATGACTGTGGATGTATTGAGAGATCTTGAATGAGGATGGTGCTATCTAACAATATAGCTGCCCTCTATCGTAAGCTGTGTGGACTGTAGTAAATGTTGATGGGTATGCTGACAGCCGGACAGAAAATTCTTCAGCTCCCTCCCAGAGGGTTATTTCAGCACTTGGTGCTATGCAGGCACAATAAACTCACAGACACGTACACACAAGACACCCACTCCCCGAGGCTAATAATTCCTGATAGTTTTAATGCATAATCCAACGTTGTTCTTTCCATGACTTGCTCTTCTCTCTCTCACATTCTGTTGTTTCTTGGAAAACACTCTGTTGTCGTTGGATGAAAATATGTGATGTAGACAGATGGGGACAGGGATGGCAGAAGACGATGGTTGAGAGAAACTTTTTAAAAAATGCCACCTTTTTCTTGCTTTAATGGAAAGTTGCTTCAGAGCGAGAGGCTTGTCTTCTTTTTCTTTTTTTTTCTTTTCCGATTTGTTTTCCTGTTAATTGAACTCTTTTCAGTGCTTTTCCATTTGCAAGCACAACAAAAACAGGATATCCCATCCTACCCTGTGTTATGGCTACGCATGTGAACGCATGTGCCCCTGTGGCTTAGTTTAGTTTTTTTTCCCTTTCTCTGTGATGTAATGGTAGTCAGTGGAGACAGCTGTTTGTTTGGCCTACTTTCTCTCTATCTGCTCTCATCATCTGGTAAAGGGGAGGAAAATCCCATGGTTCCCTTTGTGTGTATGTGATGGGTGGAGATGCGGGGTTTCACACCTGAGCCTGATGATAAGTTGCAGTTACTCCTCCTAGACACACACACAGACACACACACCCAGCCAATCCCCAGGTTAATGACATAGACATGAAGGATATTTGCTTCCTCCCCCCATTCCCTCAGAGATCATTAGGCGGTGTTGTGCGACCTGATTCATCTTCCCCTCACCGACACGTGTCCGCTGGCCCGCAGTTCCACCAGATGTATGCCCTGCAGCCACAGTCGGGCTGCCATCTCTCACTGTGTGTGTGTGTGTGTGTGTGAGCGCGTGTTTCTGTGTTTTCTGGCACAAAACCCACCTTTTCCTGGCTGCTCGGAGCATAAGGAAACAGGGTCACCGTTACAGCAGTGCACAGAGGATTACAGGCTCCACCCATGCCTACCTAGAGCTTTCTTTCCATCCATCCAAAATCTGACCCCTCTCTGCTATCCATCTCTGCCCCCTCCGGGCGCTTGTGGCTTCTCTCATTACTTTCTCGGAGTCCGAGAGAAAGAGGATCATGTCAGGAATGGTCCCCCTTTATCTCCTTCACTTTTTCCTCTCTCGAGGACTGAAAAAGAGACACGGAGATCGAGTGTGAAACAGACAGAGAGAGAGAAAGAGATGATGGGGCTTGGTGGGGTGTAAATGGGGTGAGATGACAGACTGGAATGAGGAATTGAGGGGGTGGATTATGGAGGCAAGAGACTTAACAGAGGAAGAGGGGATGAGGATGGGGTGGCTGTCGTCATGGAGACAAGTCGCCGTGGAAACAGCCCTTCTTTTCCAGACAGACAGGCAGACAGACGGGGGCTGACTGCTCAGGGTGTGAATGTGAAAGGGGTATGTGGGTATGAGACAGCAGCGGCCACGCCCATCCGCACACACTCTTATCTGCTCAGCTCTAATGGTATGGTACAGCTAGGGACGACATACTGAAGTGGCTTAAAATTGGTGTTTTTGCAATGAAAAAAGAGGAAAGATTAAAAAGGAAAAGGTTTGACTTGGAAAGGAATAGCAAAAAAAAAAAAAAAAGCTGTCAGCTATAGAAAAACATGAGGGGGGAAAGTGAGGCAGGAGAACAGATGCTGGCCTCTATAGTGCTGTGCTGAGGCAAAGAGGTGCTCTGAACTAAAACTGCCTACATGTACACATCCAGCAAACGCTTCAATGTTGAATCGCTGAATAACTACTCGCATCCACACATCCAGATGGCTGACCCTGCATTCTATATGTCTAGTCCTGGTTGAAAAATCGTTCTAAAATTAAGTGTTGCATATCTTTTGAGTGAGGTTATCTCAACATCATCTCCTTCTTGGACTTTCTAGCAAGGGGAGGTTTGTTTACTAGAACTGTTTCATATGACCCTTTTATCAATTAGAAAAATGCAAAAGTCTGGCTTATAGGATTTGAAGGAAGGTTGTGAAGATTTCTCCATGAGTGAGAGGGCTAACTCACTGTTTTGCTCAGGAAACTATTTTGTAGCCAACCAGTAACCATGCCAAGAGGGCTGCACAGCAGGTTTTCTACGGTTGTCATCTGAGAGAGCAGCTGCAGTCTAGGCAAATGGCAATAAGTTCACCATCCAACACGCAGTGAAGCAGAATTTACAGATAGACATACTGTACCTAAATGTTTTGTATGTATAAAGTCATTAGACACTTTATTGTGTACACCTGTTTATGTGATTTAGTCAACCATATGGCAGACATTCAGTGCATTTAGACATGCAGATAGGATCAAGACAACCTGCTGCGATTCAATACAATCATCAGAATGAAGAAGAAAAGAATATTTAAGTAACTCGAACAACTTGTTTGATCATTTTTGAACAGTGTTGATGATTCACCTCTGGGATTTACAGAGAATGGTCAGAAAAAGAGAAAATATCCAGTAAGTGTTGGTTCTGTGGATGAAAACGCTTCATTGCCAGCGGTCTGAGGAGAATGTCTAGACTATTTGGTATGTTGAATAACTGCTCTTCCAACCAACGTATGCAGGAGAGCGTCTCGAATTGAGTAACAAGTGTAACCTTGAAACAGATTATCTGCAGCACCCTTACAGCCCTGCAGCAGACCCTACTGTCAGCTAAGAACAGGAAACTAAACCTAGCAGATTATTGTTGCTGACCATGTCCATCCCTTTATGACCACAGATTACCCATCTACTGAAGGCTGCTTCCAGCAGGATAGATACAGTATCACAAAGCTCAAAATCTCAAACTGGTTTCTTGAACATGACAATGAGTTCACTGTACTAAAATGGTGTCCAGTCAGCCGATCTAAGTCAGCTAGAATACCTTTCGGATGACGTGGAACGGGAGTTTTACTAATCTACAGCAACTGTGCGATAATATTATGGACCAAAATATGATTCAAGCACCTTGTTGAATCTATGACACAAGAAATAAAGCAGTTCTGAAGGCAAAGGGGGTCTGACCTGGCATTAGCAAAGTTTCTACAGTAAACTTATGAAATGTACATAATCAGTTCAGTGTGTTCTAGTTTCTGTTTATCTAAGTAGTTAAATGGTTCATTTAACTGCTTTGGTTGCATTATGGTAAATAGTCCATGTCCTTAGCAAAAGCACAGGTACAATTGCATTTTTGAAAAAAGATGGTGCATGGAATAGGAAGTCTGATGCAGCCTGCAGATATCAAGGCCTAGTGTCATCAGAAAGTCATGAGATCAGAGTCTACCCTACTTTAGCTACTGGCAAAAATTAGAATTTGCTGCTCTTAACATTTTTTTTAATCTCACTAGCACGGTCTAAAATGGTTTCATTTGACTGAGGTGAGACTGTACTACACTTTAGTTCTAGGAGATACAGAACTGCCTGTTTTATGTTAAGTTGTCACTCAAAAACCAGTCAACAAAAAAGAAGGACCATTATGTCATAAGCATATTTCCTGGAAAGTCACAATGCTGTCATATTAATATTTAGAAGGCATAATGGGATATTTACTTTATCCATCCCTATTTGGATGATATTTATTTCTCCAGGGGAGATGAAGAAAATTTGAGCTTAACTGTCCTAATTAATGATTTTAATTATGTATTGGAATGCCTGAGTATATTTTGCAGCCCTTCTCTGGTAATAATTATAGATGAAATTAGTGTTTTCAATAACAAGATCATTCCTTCGTCTACATTTATCAGCTCAGAGATGAGCTCACGAGATGTCACAGTTGTCAGTTAAAGAGGAGAAGCACCACTAAATTCAAATAAAACACACAGGATGATGCTTGCAATTCATTTGTGAAGTGATTGAATGAGTGTAAAGTGATTGAGTACTCCAATATAGCAATACTTTTAAACACTAAACAGTTTTGTCTACTTATTTTTCAAATTTGTGCTTTTTGTCAAACAAAATATGTGCAGTCCGTTCTGACAGTACCAGATTTGCCAATGGCATAGCTTCATTCCCTCTGCTCGATTGTTCAAAAGTGGCTGCGAAATTTCTGACATGTCTGTTAAACGTGTCCACAACAACCTCCCAGAAATGTCACACCATCTGTTGCTCTCATTTACAAAGCACCCATTTGTGGTTGTGTGACCATTGCTGTGTATTGCAGAAAAAATATCTTTGTTTTTGTCTTTGAAAAGTGTAAAATGTGGCCAACAAATGAAGTTTCTCATGCAACTGGAAGCTCAAGATGCTTGCTGGCTTCATTTTTAAATCTGATTTATCCATTTTTTCTTTCTGCAGCCATTTTCTCTTTTTGCTTTCTTGAAATCAGAACTTTTCAGTCATCAAAGTGTTAATAGAGTAGTTTACAGCATGGTGAAGGCTATACGCACGAGTTACATTAAAGGCAGTTAGCATTCATTGTTCTTGCAAAGATATTTCTTTTTGCGAGAGAGAACGTCAACGATGCTGTGGCTTTCAGTGAAGCCACAGAGTGCTAGAGGCCAAATCACACTACTCCCACTCCACACTGCTTGCGTTCTCGGGATGTGAGCTGTTGCATCAACATTTCATAAGGAGGCTATAAAAAGAAAAGGAATCCTATAAAGTCAACCTGCTTTGACTGCACTGTCATGTTGAATGTGTATCAGAAAGCTCCCTTCGAGCGTTTCTAATGAATGGAAATAGCTCTTTAAGACATTTAGCAAGGTCTGTTATAATTCTGTATAAGTGGGATGTCTTGTGTGGACAACATGTGAAAAACCTGTGTCAGGTTTGAGTGGTCAGACGGGAGTTAAACACAGTGTTCATTAAGATGCGTCAAACACATTTTTACACATTTGTGCTTGAAAGTGGTGTCAAGGACTTCGCCGGACATTTTTCACATCAGACAACGGGTCTGCTTACACTTGACAACCTGTTGAAAGTGTTAAAGACATTTTGTTCTAGTTAAAATAAATTAACTCCAAAGATCAAGTAACCCCAAATCTTCAAAGTAAAAGGCGACAGCTAATTCTCTGTATAGAGCAGCTTAAGTGTGATTCATAACTTTGGCTTAGAGGTATAGCATAAATGTAACACATTCTGAAACCCTACAGTGTATCCTTCGCCATAAACTAATGTGCGCCTCCCTAAAGCTTGATTTAGGGAGGAAATTTCATCCAGAAAGAGGTGGACGTCAGGTAACGCAGAAGGTAGCGGTGTAAGGTTAAAATGGAGTTCCATTTTGGGCTTTACGACGCAAATCATTTGTAAAACTGTAACTACACAGACAGTGGCAGTCCTAGCCTGTTTGGCGCCCTGGGTGAACACTCACCCCTCGGCCCCCCCCCCCCCCCCCCACCCCCCCCCCCCCCCCCCCCGCCCCCCCCCCCCCCCCACACACACACACGGACAAAACATATTAAGGATTGTACATAAAACTGTTGTACACACACATATATGAAGAGAGAGAGATGCATAGTATGCAAACGGCTACCAAACAGCCATCATAATTCGTCATACAATGAGAACAGGACAAATCAACAATTGACAATGACTAATTAATATTAAAATCTGTAACATAATTATTGTTTGGAGTTTCTGTTACTGTTGCTATTTTTACCATTTCTTCTTGGAGCAACTGTAACGCACATAATTTCCTTAGGGATTAATAAAGTATTCTGATTCTGATTGTTTCAGGATGACCTGCCATTATCCAATGACACATCTGCTTACCTGTATCTTTTGCTCATTTCTCCTCCTCTTCTTTTCTCTTTTTTCTAAACTGAGCACCTGATGGCTTTGAACTTTTCTTGTCCATCTTCCATTGGTTTTAATTTTGCACTCCAGTATGAACACAAATCCCCCAACTCGAAGGATCACCACAACATAATCTAACACACCTACACCTTAGTTCACAGATTCACTTTGTCTAGGGTGCTTTTTCACACAACCCAGGATTCAAATCATGAATACATAATGGGCTTGGATTTACAACATTATAAATGAAATGGCCTATATTGGAAGCAGCCGGCCCCTCCCCTTTCGACGGGTTGTGTGTGAGACTTTAAATCATCAAACTGTAAATTATAAATTTTAAATTGTTATTGATCCCTTTACCCGAGTCCTAAAGTGTATATTTATTTTCTTACTCTTCTTATATTTATTGTTTGTTTACTTGCACTGCTGTAACTGGAGCCTCGTCGTCTCGTCTCTCTATATACTGGACTGTATGACAATAAAGTTTACTTTGACTTCAGCAGCGAGCAGGCGCACCGAGGGCTCTCGCGCTCACTTTTCGTGTATAGAATTTCGAAAAAACATCGGTGCAAATTATAAGTCTGTATCATGATGTCTGGTGTTTTCGTGTTTGTTGGTTTGTTTTTATTTTGTTTTATTTTGCGAGTTGGTTATTAGATGCTGCTCCAGCCAGCCAGAGAATCCCCCGCCGCCCCGCCCTCTCCTCCCTGTGCCGCAAGCAGCGCCCTTACTCCCAGCAAATGGGCGATAGAAAACCGATCGGTGCCTATGCCATTCCCAATATCAGAATCAGAATCAGAATCAGAATGGGGTTTATTGCCAGATGTTGAGGTTTACAACATTAGGAAATTGCTGCGGTGCTTCAGTGCAAACAATAAGAATTAAAGTGCTATGTAGAAAGAAAGATATGTGCATGAGATATACATGAGATATATACATGAGAATAAGAATTATGAGTGCTACGTAGAAAGATATATACATGAGTGCAGGTGATGATCAGTGCCAAACATGAAATGATGCAGTGACACAGCGTAGGGTCATGTGTTAGTGGCGGGGACAGTCATGTGGTTATTGTTCATGTGTCCAACAGCAGAGGGGAAGAAACTGTTCTTATGGCGAGAGGTTCTGGTGCGAATGGACCGGAGCCTCCTGCCTGAGGGGAGCAGGTCAAACAGACTGTGTCCAGGGTGAGAAGGGTCAGCTGAGATCCGAGGCTGCACGCCGCAGTGTCCTGGAGGTGTACAGGTCCTGCAGAGATGGGAGTCTGCAGCCAATCACCTTCTCAGCAGAGCGCACAACACGCTGCAGTCTCTGTTTGTCCCTGATAGTGGCTCCAGCGTACCACACGGTGATGGAGGAGGTGAGGATGGACTCGATGATTGCAGTGTAGAACTGCATCATCGTCCGTGTTGGCAGGTTGAATTTCTTCAGCTGCCTCAGGAAGTACATCCTCTGCTGGGCTTTCTTAGATGACGGAGGTGATGGTGGGCTCCCACTTCAGGTCCTGGGTGATGGTGGTACCCAGGAAGCGGAATGAGTCCACAGAGGTGATGGGGGTGTCAGTCAGGATGATGGGGGGGAGTGGGGCTGTGTGCTTCCTGAAGTCCACAATAATCTCCACTGTCTTCTGGGCATTCAGCACCAGGTTGTTGTGGCTGCACCAGGTCACCAGACGTTCAACCTCCCTCCTGTAGGCAGACTCGTCCCCGTCCGAGATGAGCCCAATGACGGTGGTGTCATCTGCGAACTTGATTAGCTTGACAGACTGGTGGGTGGAGGTGCAGCAGTTGGTGTACAGGGAGAAGAGCAGAGGAGAAAGAACACAGCCCTGAGGGGAGCCAGTGCTGATGGTCCGGGAGTCCGAGACATTCTTTCCCAGCCTCACGTGCTGCTTCCTGTCCGTCAGGAAGTCAGTGATCCACCGGCAGATGGGATCAGGCACATTCATCTGGGAAAGCTTGCCTCGGAGATGGTCTGGAAGGATGGTGTTGAAGGCAGAGCTGAAGTCCACAAACAGGATCCTGGCGTAGGTTCCTGGGGAGTCCAGATGCTGCAGGATGAAGTGTAGGGCCATGTTGATGGCGTCGTCTACAGACCTGTTGGCTCTATATGCAAACTGCAGGGGTCCAGGAGGGGGGCGTGAGGGTCTTGAGATGGGAGAGAACCAGGCGCTCAAATGACTTCATGACCACAGATGTCAGAGCCACGGGTCTGTAGTCATTTAGTCCAGTGATCCTAGGTTTCTTGGGGACAGGGATTATGGTAGAGGACTTGAAGCAGGCAGGCACATGACATGCCTGCAGTGAGGAGTTGAAGATGCCAGAAAACACTGGGGCCAGCTCGTTTGCACAGTGTCTGAGGGTGGCAGGAGACACATGCGCTGGCATGACGTCGGGGCAGCATGAGTACGAGCATTTATTTTAATTATTTTTTGCCGATGCCCGTGATACCGCCCCCCCACCACGATGCCGCCCCGGGCAACCGCCCGTGTCACCCGTATCTAAAACCGCTACTGTACACAGACCTTCCACACAGACTGCCACAGTTGTGTTTAGCTCACATGATTGTTTCCTCGAAACCCCACCACTAACAAGTGCTGGCCAACGAGGCACCCTGCACACGTATAAATTCTCGCAATGGCATCAGCTATCTGCAGAAGGGCTACATAGATTCAAAGCAGAAATATAAATTAAAGAGGCATTAGATAGCATTTGTGCTTTTCTTTGTTCTGTGTAATATATACAATAAAGTGATATGATTGGTTACATTGGTTTCATCACTGGCATCAGGCTGGAATTTGTCTGTACTAAATCAGCTTCATTTGCTGCTTGATGTAAGCAAAGAGGAAGTACAACAGTAACTACACAAACAGACCTGGATGTGTTTAGCAGCTCGCTGGTGTGTAACAACTAGCTAGCTAGCATTTATTTAGAGATTCAGTTTTCCAGTGGAAACGCTAACCAGCTAACCTTTAAAAATGCACCAAAAAAATCCATTAAAAAAAACATAATTAAAAATTAAGGGCTGCTTTATCAGAGGAAACAAAGAAGGAGATAAGATGGAGTGAATGAAGATGGGACAAAGCCAATGTCAAGCTAGGATTTACATAATGGAGAGAGCTTTGAGATATGATAGAAAAGAGATAGCTAGCTGGCATTATTCCGATAACATAACAAAGCCTGGTTATCTGTTAGTATTAGTGTTTTTTTTTTTTTAATACTATAACATACTACTGAAAAACATTAATGTAGTTCAAAAGGACATTTTTCAGATTTCATATTGTTTTGTACAGTAGCAACAATCTTACTGTTAGCCATCTAGCTAACCGTCAGCGGCTACCTGTAAGCAGCCTGAAAATGATTTGTGATTCAAAAATAAACAAGAAACCTCCACAAGCTAATGCTGAACTGTGAATTCTTTTAACTCTTCATGTTAGGCATGCCAACTAATGGAACCATGAGGTTAGCATGCAAAACAAGTAGGATCCACTGAGGGATTGCTAATGTAAACAGCAAACACACTCATGGATACTCCTGTTAATCTCCTCTTTGTAAAATAAGGGTTTTCAGAAAATTTTAAAAACAGTAGCTGCAACAATAGAAGATTTAATTTTTAATGATGCTTCTAAGTATGAACATATATATATTTTTAATCTGTTCATTGTGCTGTATTGATAGTGGCTGCTAGTTTATGAAGAAAACAGGAAACTGATTCAGGCAACACGTGTTTTGTAACGTGTGCTCTACCATTAGAGTCGCTTGACGACCAAAAGTTATCTATTGTAGTTTTAAGCTTTAGTGAAAAACTAACTGTGCAGCTCGTGGATTTTACAGATGATGTGAATAATAGTCTTATCTTTCAGTTCAATTCAATTCAATGTCAAATTCTCAACAGTCCCCTCAAGGTGCTTTTTATTGTAAGACAAAAACCCAACAATCAGACAACCCCCTGTGAGCAAGTACTTGGCAAGAGTGGGAAGGAAAACTGCCCTTTTAACAGGAAGAAACCTGCAGCAGAACCAGGCTCAGGGATGGGTAGCCATCTGCCATGATCGGTAAAGGTTGCAAGGAGGGAGACGGGAAAAAAGACACTGATGTTATGTATCCTACTTCGACATGAACCTACTGACCTAAATATTTTTGTTGATCCTCATGTTCCACAATGGCTATAGCACTCCCAAACAGCAGCAGCCTCCCCCAGCAAGTCATTGCTTCCGGGCATATTTATTAAACTGTGGACGAATTGTTCTAAGAACACATAAAAGAGCCCTACCCAGCAACCCACAGTCAAAACAATCCGCTGCCCAACAACACAGGACACCACCATACCTCAATGGATCAAAAGTGTTTTGGCATCATGAGGGAGTGTAAAATCATGAGTGGGTACATTTCTTGGAGAACGCAGTATAAGTACAATACCTTGAGGGCATGACTTTGACATTGAGATCTGCTGCTTGTGACAAAATCACAAATGCGCTGTGTGAAATGCACTTCACACACACACGCACAGTTGTTTGTCGCCAGATGCCACGTTTATTTCTAGTTTTCATTTATTATGATAGTCCACAGTCGGAAAGCTCTGCTGATTTCCAGCCTCCCCTCCGCTCCTCTCCCGTCTCACTATAAAAGGGGAAGGAAACCATCATCAGTCCAAACGCCATCAGCTGTTCTCACCTGCGTCTCCAACACCGCCCCGTTGAGCTCACTGCACCACTCCTCCCCTGCAGCCGCGCCCAGGACCACACCTCTGCCACACGCTGCAGCTAATATTTGACTAGTTCAAAGCAACACGTAAAATGTAATTTCAGACGATCTAGTAAAGTTTCAGTGTGCAGACTTGTGGAAACCTGCAGGATTAAGTTTGAGGGGGAGATTTTGATAGCACAGAAATTAAAGAGTCTCACGCCCATGTTTCAGGACTGCTTCCAAAGCAAAACACATGCATTCACTGATGAAGGTCAAGTCAAGAGGCAAGCCAGCAAGCCGAGAAGAGCACTGTGTATCATTGTCATCACTAATCATGTCAAAGACCTCATGTCTTATTCACTGGTAAGAGGAAAGCAGATCAGTGTTTCTGAGTATACCTGTGGTAAGATTAGCTGATGTTAGGTAACATATTAGCCACAGTAAGCCAGTAAGTTATCAGCTTATCGTGTTGCTGTATTAACTGACATTTTTATAACGTGTTTCATATGTTTGGAGTTTGAGTTACTCTACTGAGCCCAAACTCTTCAATCTACAGCTCTTCCTGCAGACAGACTAGGAGAAGTGAAGCCTTGATCTCACCAAGCTGCCGTCTGAACCACTCTTGATGGATTTCCAAATTCTCATAGACAACAGAAGGGTTTCGCAGAAGCTTTCTTTTTTGTGAGCTGTGCAATAACTTGAAAAAAAGATGTGTGATTTCATTATTATTTTGAGTGATCAGCTTTTGTGTGGTCTAAAAAGACACACCAAACATACAGATGAGTTTAGATTTTTTGCTTCATTTATAAGTTAAGCTGACAGAGAAAGTTAAAAGTGACAGAATGTCTCTTTTACCCCCTCTCACACAGTGCACAGAAGCCATTTGGTTTTTCATTTGCTGAATGGAACAGAGAGGCGTGTCTCTTTCAAGGGAGGAACACCTGTTCAAACAGTCCCGTTTTCTAACCTTTTCTTTATTTATTACAAGGATGCCTCTTGCCAGGGTTTTTAAAGCCATATATCAACAGTATAATATCGTTGTGGACCTGATTCATCAGCATAGCTTGAATTATACCAATGCAGACTTGGTGATAATTAGTCTTATTTAAGATCAAGACAATATTTACTAATAATATAGCAATGTGAAGTACCACTTAGAACTGCTGCCTGCAATAATTGATTTAAATGGTTATTTATACCACTGGAATAGTGTTCAAAGTTCATCTGTGCTGGTGCTGTATTAAATATGTGTTTCTTATGGTGTTTTCATCCTGAACTTTTCTAAATATCACCTGCTTGAAATTCATGTTGGAAAGTCTGCTGAGACATAAGCTGGTCTTTAATCTCCCATCTCCCTAGCACAAAGCCCATATGATGTCAGATTCTAGTGTGTGAATAGCACAGCTAATAGTCCAGGGCATTTACTTCCAGTGAGAGGGCATCATCTGTGCTGCCTCCTGTGCACTTTATCCAGGCAGCACCTTTGCCTAAACCACCTGCTGTATTTCCAATAGCTCGAACTAGTCTTAAGCAGACTCTCCTGCTGTGCTCTACATGTGAGACAGTATAATGGTGCAAAATATCCTCTTAAAGTGTCTGAAGTGCAGTGTGAAAACAGCTCTTTAAACTTGTAGGAGTCTGCTTTGATGGGTAGGCGGGAGGACAGTCATGTGAAAGAGAAAGTTTTCACAGGACTCTCTGCTTTGTTGTGAAAAACTGAGTATACCTTTAGATTCGGCAGCTTCAGCAGCGAGAACATGAAGGGGCATTGCTTCAGATCATTGAGGTTTGCTTGCATTAGTTTATGTACAGCATTCTTAAGGTTCCACAACAGTATCTTAACCAGATGAGGTCATTGCAACACCTTGATTCTTTTCTTTTTCAGCCACTCTGTTGTGAATTTGCTGCTGTACTTGGGATCATTGTCTTGTTGCTAACCAGATAACCTCAAGAATACTTTGGTGTACAGAGGAGTTCATGGTCGACTCAGTGACCCCTCCACCACTGTGCTTTACAGTTTGTATGAGGTGTTTTTGACTGATATGCTGTGTTTTCACCAAATGTGCCCAAATATCTCCACTTTGGTCTCACCTTGCTCCAAGTCTCAGCCTAGGTGTGCAAAGTTAGACTTTGCACACCTAGGCTGTGCTGCCATGTTCTTTTTAGAGGGAAGAGGCTTCTCCTGGAAAACAAAGTAAACAGATGGCCAAAAACGTTAAGGGCCCCCCCCCCCCAACGATCTTGTTGTGAGGTGACCATGCTAACCACCGCACCAGCAGGCAGCGTGTGTACAGTAAATAAGCCACCTGTATAGATGTTGGCGTATTTTCTATTCATTTTTATTTTGGACAGAGCCCAGCTAACTGTTTTCCTCTTTCCAGTCTTTAATTTAAGCCAGGATAAAGTACCCCCGGCTTCACTCGATGCACAGATATCAACCTCCTTAACTCACTCTTGCAAATGTTTCCCAAAATGCTGCTTGAACTTCCTGCTTCCTGTACATGCACCGCACAGCCTGTGCGCACTTTTTGCTGTTAGACGATTATGCATTGTGACCCATTTACTGTAGATCTGAGTGATAACAATACGACTTGTTACAGTTTGCACACGCTAACTCTCTGCTCTGCAGCACCACCCCTCGCCCCCCCCCATACACACCCTCTCTCCCTGCATCCTCAGATTGTCAAAATCAGCCATAATAAACAAAAAGCACGCATAATTGGGTCACAGTTTGTGAGCTGGTGAGGTGAGGATGAAGTAGCAGCAGTCCTCATCTATACTGCAGTGACTCACAGGAGCTTACTGCATATAGAACAAGTCTGCAAGATCTGCTGCCAAGAGAACCACGTGGCTTCAGAACGTGTCCTCGGGTCACCTCTTAATATCCTGCAGAGGCTGTTAAGCAGCACCAATCTGTGGTCTTTGTCTGTTTTCTCTCTTTTCATTTTTCTTCCTGCTCAGTCCTATTTGTCTATATGATTGCGATATGGGCAGTATCGAGAGAGAAAAAAAGGCATCTTAATTCGGCTGAGTAAAAGCAACAAAAAGTAAATGTAATTTTCTCTGTGCGAGTGTGCGTCGCTTCATTAATCCTGTTAGACGGCAGCATCTGAGTGCAAAACGCCTTTGTCTGCATCGTGTTTTATGTTCATTTCTCTCCACTTGCTCTGCACTGATTTGAACTCTGCTGTCCCCGTTTCCCTTTTCGCCCTCCCCTCCTCGTCCCTTCCTGCCTCCTCCCTTCATCTCATCCCGCCCTCACCTACCCTCCTGTCTCGCTAGCGAGCTAGCCCTGTTCCCTCCACCCACCCAACATCAACCCCACACCTTATTTTCTCCTCCCTCCTGTCTGTGTTAACTGCTCCTCTCTGTTCTCCCTGTTGTTTTATTTACCTCCCACTTTCCTCTAGCCTTAAACATCAGAGATGACTTTAGGTAAAGAGGGTAGAGCTGGAGGTGAAGTGAGGCGACACAGACGGGAGGGGAATCGGAGAGATGGACTGGGGGGGCAGGGAGAGAGAGAATGCGGTTGGGGTGAGAGGCACTTAATGAACTGTATGCCTGTGCATAAAGAGAAAAAGAAGAAGGAGCGGCGGCGGGGGGGGGGGGGCTTCAAAATACTTTCCACGCACACTTTGCAGGAGCGCAGTCTGGTTCCACTCAGAGCAGCTCCCTGGAGGAAGACCAAGGCTGTTCTCACTCCTCTTCCTGAATGTTTAGTGCTGATAAACTGTTTGCATCCAAAACAAAGCCCGGTGAGATAAGGCTCCTGCTAAAATCATCAGTGGGCTCTATGTCTCTCATTTTTATATCTTTGTTTTCTCCCCCCTCTTTTTTTTCCACTCCTTTTCTGGTCCGACAGGGATTAAGTGGCTGGTAAAACTGTAAAAAGACACACTCCCTTATCGCCGCTGTCCCTGCGTTGACTCTGAAAATGTTTCTGTGCGTTTCCAGGAGTGTGTGCGCCAGTTTATGCACAGCTGACACTCTGTGTGCTTGCACTGGTGTTTGAAATCATTGTGAGTCAGACACACTCGGGTCAAGGCTTCTCTGCACACTCAGCAGTTACATTACTTTGTCTCACCAGCAGGGCCTCTGTGGGTCTCGGCCTGTGTGCATATGTATTTATATTACATTATGTACGCCTGCATAGCTTGCCTGCAAATGTTGCACAGTCTCACAGTCTTTGATTGTGCATCTTTTTCTGGATGCATGTGAATATTTTAGCATACTCTTTAAAGCGTATTTAATTACTTTAGCTGTTTTGTAATAAATCTAACATGCAAATATGCAAAATTAACAACACACTTTGGTGTATATATTAGAGATGGCCTGATCCGATATTACGTATCGGTATCGGTCCGATACTGACCTAAATTACTGGATCGGATATCGGAGAAAAATAAAAAATGTAATCCGATCCATTAAATATCACGAAAGCACCTCACAAAACGTGCAACACGCCGTAACTCCCCTCAGAACGTTAGCACGTCGGAGCAGTATGCATCACGTGATAGAGCGGCTGTGGCATGCGGGACCTGTCGGTGGTCTGGATAGCATTTGGAGCTTCGCTAGCAACCCGGCATTTCATCTCCGACAAAGTTATCCCGAGAGAAGTAAAGCAAGTGTGTAAGTCCATCTCTGAATGTTTGTAAAGCATTCCTGCGTTAAGCTTAACAAGCGACTGCCTCTTCTTGCTGCTACTTCAATCATGAAACTGCTTAATGATCAGCTGATCGGCTTTTCTGTCGCGAGTCCGTCTCTCTTGTTTGTTTTTGGCCCACTTTGCACCAGAAAGAGAAACCAGCGGCTGAACAACAGCAGCACGTTTAAGCTTGATAAGCTGTTGTTAGAATTTATTTAATATTACTTTCTACCAGGATCTTTTTCTACGTAGCTGACGCTGGTAACTGTGCAGGGGCGGATCTAGCAAAGTTTAGCCAGGGGGGCCGATAGGGCATTAACAGGGAAAAGGGGGCACAAAGACATACTTTTCTTTCTTATTCTCATTTAAAATGTCGAGCTTTTAATTATTTAATATTTATCTGAATCTTACACCCAAAGTTTTAATCTGATGTAAAATGTATAGAAGTCCATTACTGTATATAGTAACTGTTAAGTCTAATATATACCCTAGTAAGCTATAGTACTTTTTCCTTTGGGAAGGTACCATCTGTGCAGTCTGCAATTTTGTTGAAGAAAGATGTTGAATCTATTTAATATTTCTTGAAAAAGAATTGATTTCTGTGCTATTTTTTTTCACACTGCATCAAATTAAGGTTGATTACGTCGATTAAGCATCATGAGGTGGAGCGTGAGGGGTGGTTCCCTATTTTTTATTTATTTATTTTTGTTGTTGCTGGGAGTTGGAACCCTATTAGTTAGGTTGCTTAATATTTATGCTAAGTACTCTTTAAAATACCAGAATAGGGAGGATGGTGTAGGTTTAAGTTTATTAGATTGATCAGTATTGCTGAACTATGAAATATTTTTTTTTGCATACAGGTATAACAGAATAGCTTTAGTGTAGTTGTTGTTTTAAACTTGAGTATGAACTTATACAAAATGCAGCAAGATATTTAAAAAACAGTTTTGTTGATTAAAAAACACTATATCGGATTCATATCGGTATCGGCAGATATCCAAATTTATGATATCGGTATCGGTATCGGACATAAAAAAGTGGTATCGTGCCATCTCTAGTTATATATATATATATATATAACATCAAACACACACACACACACACAACACACACACACACACATAACAGAGAGACGAGTGATCGATGTAGCGGTTCCGAATGACAGCAATATCAGGAAGAAGGAACACGAGAAGCTGGAGAAATACCAAGGGCTCAGAGAAGAGCTCGAGAGGATGTGGAGGGTGAAGGTAACGGTGGTCCCCGTGGTAATCGGAGCACTAGGTGCGGTGACTCCCAAGCTAGGCGAGTGGCTCCAGCAGATCCCGGGAACAACATCGGAGATCTCTGTCCAGAAGAGCGCAGTCCTGGGAACAGCTAAGATACTGCGCAGGACCCTCAAGCTCCCAGGCCTCTGGTAGAGGACCCGAGCTTGAAGGATAAACCGCCCGCAGGGGCGTGCTGGTGTTTGTTTATATATGTTATATATATATATATATATATGTATATATGTATATATATGTATATGTGTATATATATGTATATGTGTGTGTGTGTATGTATGTATGTATGTATGTATGTATGTATATATATATGTATATATGTGTATATATATATATATATATATATGTATATATATATGTATGTATATATGTATGTATGTGTTATATATATGTATGTGTATATATGTATATGTGTGTGTATATATGCATGTGTGTGTATATATGTATATATGTGTATGTGTGTTATATATTATTAGGGGTGCAACGATATTCGTATCGATATTGAACCGTTCGATACAGTGCTTTCGGTTCGGTACGCATATGTATCGAACAATACAACATTTGTAATTTATTTTATCAATTTTCCTTCTGACGATGCTGTCTGTGTTGAGCGCTCAGTGAATCTGTGTTCGACTACTCCGCCTAGGCTGCACTGTCGAGCGCAGATCCACTGAGCGCTCAACACAGACAGCATAGTCAGAAGGAAGAGCGCAGGGCAAGCTAGCGAGACAGAAGTTAAGCTCTCCTTGCAACAGGCAAATTGAACCTCATTCAGATCTGGCGTTTGGAATTATTTTGGTTTTCATGTGACGTATGACCCTGAAGGTAAGCGAGTCATGGACTAAAGTAAAACAGTATGTTGGATGTGCCATGCAATGCTCAATTACATTGGTGTGAACTAGTGTGTTAGCGCAGTTAGCTCGTTAACGTGTTGGCCGTCTAGCCCCATGCACGGAGCGATCGGCGGTAGCTCGTTAACGGAGATTTGCCGTGTTGTGGCGTTAAGGTCATTTCAACGAGATTAACCTGAAAGCACTAGTGGGAACACAACGAATATGACTGCACATTTACGCCGACATCATCCTAGTGCAAAGACAAGTGGAAGCAGACAAAAAACAAGCAAGCATGCTACTAACTTTAGCCGAGTCATTTAGACAGCTGTTAGCACATGATTCTCCTTATGCTGCTGAGAATATAGCCCAGAAGAAGCGGATAGTATAGCTTTTATTTTGGAAAGAGCCATTTCTCTGTAATAAACTCTCTTTTCCAAAGATGAGTGATTCCTCAATCAGATACAGGGCTCGCAATATCGCTAGCCCGACGTCCCGGAGCTAGCGATTTTCCAGCTTCTTCTGGGCTATATTCTCAGCAGCATAAGGAGAATCATGTGCTAACGGCTGTCTAAATGACTCGGGTAAAGTTTGTAGCATGCGTGCTTGTTGTTTTTGTCTGCTTCCACTTGTCTTTGCACTAGGATGATGTCGGAGTAAATGTGCAGTCATATTCGTTGTGTTCCCACTAGTGCTTTCAGGTTAATCTCGTTGAAATGACCTTAACGCCACAACACGGCAAATCTCCGTTAACGAGCTACCGCCGATCGCCCGTGCATGGGGCTAGACGGCCAACACGTTAACGAGCTAACTGCGCTAACACACTAGTTCACACCAATGTAATTGAGCATTGCATGGCACATCCAACATACTGTTTTACTTTAGTCCATGACTCGCTTACCTTCAGGGTCATACGTCACATGAAAACCAAAATAATTCCAAACGCCAGATCTGAATGAGGTTCAATTGCCTGTTGCAAGGAGAGCTTAACTTCTGTCTCGCTAGCTTGCCCTGCGCTCTTCCTTCTGACTATGCTGTCTGTGTTGAGCGCTCAGTGGATCTGCGCTGGACAGTGCAGCCTAGGCGGAGTAGTCGAACGCAGATTCACTGAGCGCTCAACACAGACAGCATCGTCAGAAGGAAAGTTGATAAAATAAATTACAAATGTTGTATTGTTCGATACATATGCGTACCGAACCGAAAGCACTGTATCGAACGGTTCAATATCGATACGAATATCGTTGCACCCCTAATACATATATACACACACATACACATATATACATATATACACACACATACATATATACACACACATATACATATATACACATACATATATATATATACACATACATACATATATATACATATATATATATATATATATATATACTATATATACACATATATACATATATAAACATATACATATACATATACACAACACATATACATATATATACACATATACATATATATATACACATATACTATATATATATATATATATATATATAAACACACCCAGCACGCCCCTGCGGGCGGTTTATCCTTCAAGCTCGGGTCCTCTACCAGAGGCCTGGGAGCTTGAGGGTCCTGCGCAGTATCTTGGCTGTTCCCAGGACTGCGCTCTTCTGGACAGAGATCTCCGATGTTATTCCCGGGATCTGCTGGAGCCACTCGCCTAGCTTGGGAGTCACCGCACCTAGTGCTCCGATTAGCACGGGGACCACCGTTACCTTCACCCTCCACATCCTCTCGAGCTCTTCTCTGAG
Organism: Haplochromis burtoni; assembly: GCF_018398535.1. Lineage (NCBI taxonomy): Eukaryota > Metazoa > Chordata > Actinopteri > Cichliformes > Cichlidae > Haplochromis > Haplochromis burtoni. The sequence continues at coordinate 957,074 of NW_024582586.1, read as the reverse complement.
CCCTTGGTATTTCTCCAGCTTCTCGTGTTCCTTCTTCCTGATATTGCTGTCATTCACACGCCCTACATTTCGTCTCTCTGTTTGTGTGTGTGTGTGTTTGTGTGTGTGTGTGTGTGTGTGTGAGTGTGTGTGTGTGTATAATATTTTATTAACTAGAGATGGCACGATACCACTTTTTTATGTCCGATACCGATACCGATATCATAAATTTGGATATCTGCCGATACCGATATGAATCCGATATAGTGTTTTTTAATCAACAAAACTGTTTTTAAATATCTTGCTGCATTTTGTATAAGTTCATACTCAAGTTTAAAACAACACACTAAAGCTATTCTGTTATA